>NC_054712.1:28503629-28516129 GCF_016097555.1 Gigantopelta aegis
AAACCATCCAATGCATGGAATACAGAAATGTACATGAACCAAAAAGGTGCTTCTACGTTAACCGGGAGTTGAGATATTTGAAAAAATATATATTACAATGGTAGCCATTTTGAATTTCAAAATGGCTGCCAAGACCAGACAACAATTTTCTTGTTTTACCAAATAATCATCTGAGCTAAAAGATGTAAACTGACACCAACAATATTTTTCTGTGTTAAACGGGAGTAAAGACAGAGAGAGAAAAAAAATGTAATCACGTCCATTTTGAATTTTAAGATGGTTGCCATGACGAGATGAATAAAACAAATATATTTGAATTCACTGACATAATATGTTGAAATAGATCCCAGAAATATGTTTCTATGTTAAATGGGAATGGATATATATAAAGAAATTACATGAAAATGACGACCATTTTGAATTTCAAGATGGCTGACATGATAGTGGTCGTAAAAAATGCTACCAATGGATTTCTGGTTCAGGTAGGTCATGGGAACATTGACCAAACGTTTATTAACTTGAGCAAAAAAAAAAAAAAAAAAAAAAAAAAAAAAAAAAAAAGCAACCTTAAATGAAATGAACATAACTCCCTAGACTATAAGATTATAGAGTATAAGATCGATCAATGTCGGTGGGCCCAGTGGTCTATTTCTCGTTCCAGCCAGTACTCCACAACTAGTGCCACAAAGGCCGTGGTGTGTACTATCCTGCTCATTGGATGGCGCATACAAAAGATACCTTGCAGCTAATCAGAAAAAATTTCATTTCCCACTAAGTGAGGGAACGGCTTTCCTCTTTCATTATCTGTGTGGTCCTAAATCATTTGTCTGACGCCATAGAACCGTTAATAAAAATACAAAGCGTACTTCGTTAAAACATTTTTCTTTCACCAAAAAGGTATTTCGGTTCCTTTCAATTAAAAGTATTTGCGCCTTAGAAGTTTGTAGTTCAACGGTAGAGCGTTCCAGACTGTAGTTCGACGGTAGAGCGTTCTAGTGTGGGCCAGACTGTAGTTCGACGATAGAGCGTTCTAGTGTGGGCCAGACTGTAGTTCGACGGTAGAGCGTTCTAGTGTGGGCCAGACTGTAGTTCGACGGTAGAGCGTTCTAGTGTGGGCCAGACTGTAGTTCGACGGTAGAGCGTTCTAGTGTGGGCCAGACTAGTTGAACGGTAGAGCGTTCTAGTGTGGGGCAGACTAGTTCAACGGTAGATCGTTGTAGTGTGGACCAGACTGTAGTTCAACGGTAGAGCGTTCTAGTGTGGGCCAGACTGTATTTCAACGGTAGAGCATTCTAGTGTGGGCCAGACTGCAGTTCAACAGTAGAGCGTTCGCCCGAGGCGCTTTGGATAGAAGGATCGATCGCTCTCTAGACTCGGATGTTTGTTCCGATTCAAACCAGTGCTCCACCACTAGGACATCAAAAACCATGGTATGTACTGTTCTGCCTTGGGAAAGTGCATATATAATATCCCTTACTGCTTTATTAGTATCCTCTTTATTAGTTTCCTCTTTGTTTCTTTCACTCGCCTACTCTGTCTGTCTGTCTCTGTGTGTGTGTGTGTCTCTCTCTCAAAATAATATTGAAGAAATCATATGTTGGACGCCATAATAGCCATAGTTAAAAATGTGCTGAGGTGTCGTTTAACAAACATTCCTTTCCTTTCGACAGCAGTGTAGGCTTGATTATTTTAAAGAACTTGACCGATTCCCTAGGGCAACAGATTATTTTTTTACACACTGATTAATTGGAGAAATTATCAACAAATGTTACCAATATTACCCAAAGACATTTCGCGATTGAATCGAATTGCTTTAAAGATAGATTATAACATCGTCTCCCAACTCACGTTTTAAAGAGTTGGCAACTAGTTAAAAAAAGGTTCTTTAAGGCATATTTAGAAGAGAAAAAGACACTGGATACTTAGAAAAACTAATCGAAAATAATAAGATTATGTTCTGATTGAAAGGGAGATTACTGACTGTTCTGAGATTGTTCAAGTAATTCTAACAAAAAAACAACAACATTTTGTACCACCATCGAAACACATTCATGATCGATTCATCATCGACTTTTTTTGGAACTAACCACAAAGCTCGAACGAGTCTGTCCAGTTTAATCAAACCAGCTGGTGTGTGTGTATGTAAAGGACATTCACTGGACATAATCACGAAAATAAATTACAAATGAAATAAAAACGTGTGTAAACAATGATTTTTGTTGTTGAGCAATTTATAGATACAAAAAAAGAGAAGAGGTTTGTTTTGTTTAACGGCACCACCAGAGCACATTGATTAATTAATCATCGGCTATTGGATGTCTAACATTTTGGTATTTATGACATCAGAGGAAGCCCGCTACATTTTGTCTAGAAAAAAAAGAAAAGAAATGTTTTATTTAACGACGCACTCAACACATTTTATTTATGATTATATGGCGTACATTTTGTCTTTTATATGCGCTTTCCCACAGACAGGAAAGCACATGCCACGACCTTTGACCAGTTGTGGTGCACTGGTTGGAACGAGAAAAAAATCCAATCAGTTGAATGGGTTATAGGTACCCCAATGTCTGTGACTATAAACAGCATATAAATACTGCCAGTTTTCCACAAATCCAAACTAGACCGACTTGAATAGCTCCCACATTGTCTATGAATCATATTACGGGGCAAAGGAGGTGTCAGTGGAAGAGGATGTGTTTGTGGCCCCCTTCTACCTACGCCAGAGCTAAGTTTATTCTAATGTTTATTTTTTATTATTTTTTATTTGTTTTTTTGACATTACAAACATGAATGGTGAAGCCGCAATATTACCATTTCGGTATGGGACTACATTGTACTTGACAGGGCCGTGCTCCATGCATGCTGTCTCGGTATCACCCGAGCCCGGGGTACACGGAACCTGCAAGTGCATGCCGGATAATCATCCCCCATGTGGGGTCATATAGGCCTACTCGGGAGACACACCCATAAACGCACCCGTGAAGTGGGTGAAACTCGGTGTATGTGGCTTTACGTTGAGCATAGCGGTGCACTCAATCTGGTGAGCCCATACTGGCATGAAACATCCCCCAATGCCTCAGTAGGGATACGAACCCAGAACCTACCAGCTTAAAATCCGATGGCATAACCACTATAACACCGAGGCCGAGTTTCTGATTTATGTTAATGAGGAGTGATTGTAGTATTTATATCGATGGTCTACATGTTGATATCTATAGATATCACTGTGTGTGTATGCGCGAGTGTAAGACCTCACATTTAATAACTGGCCCCTCCAGTCCCCCCACTCCCAAGTTGCTTTCATCTTCCTAGGCCTATGGACTACATGTTACCACTGTCGTCCATTGATTTGGTGATATGCACCTTGTATCAAAACACTGAAACGAAATTCTGCAACCATTCCCATAACAGAAGCCAGCTGCGACTGGATTCCAAGTGAAATTTGTTTTCCGTAAGTTGATAAATTGTACTGGGATAGATAGGGACCAGTTTATATTATACGCTGACACAGACCAGCTAAATTCGGCCGCAAATTGATGGCCGAGAAGGGTTAAATTAAGAACTGTAGAGGTCTTGATAGATTAATCCTGTTGCCAAGATCACTATCGATTTCGACAAAGACGGCAAACAAATTTGGGAATTAAGGTACATCTGTCATTCATTAAATTACTGGACACCCCCCCCCCCCCCTCCCAATCGAGACAACAATAACATTCGTTGAAACATGGCAGAACACAAAACAAAAACAAACCAAGTGCATTGTATTCGAAAACACGGACGGTGTTAGAGTTTGTCCTAAAATGAAAACGAAGAAAAAAATACATTAAAAGAAAAAGAGAAGAAGAAAGAGAACAAAACAAAAAGAAGAAGAGGAAGAAGAAGAAGAAAAAGAAAAAGAAGAAAAAAAAGACGACGCAGAAGAATAAACAAAGGGAAAAAAGAAAAAGAAGGAATAAAATGAAAATCGCCACAATTATAAAAACAGAGAAACGCATACAAACACACACAAACACAAACACACACACTTTCAAAATAACACATTTAAAATAGAGAAACACACACAAACACACACACACAAACACACACACAAACACACAAACACAAACACACAAACACACACACACACACACACAAACACACACACACACAAACACACACACACACAAACACACACACACACAAACACACACACGTTCAAAATAACACATTTAAAATAGAGAAACACACACAAACACACACACACAAACACACACACTTTCAAAATAACACATTTAAAATAGAGAAACACACACAAACACACACACACACACAAACACACACACTTTCAAAATAACACATTTAAAATAGAGAAACACACACAAACACACACACACACAAACACACACACTTTCAAAATAACACATTTAAAATAGAGAAACACACACAAACACACACACACACACAAACACACACACTTTCAAAATAACACATTTAAAATAGAGAAACACACACAAACACACACACACAAACACACACACTTTCAAAATAACACATTTAAAATAGAGAAACACACACAAACACACACACACAAACACACACACTTTCAAAATAACACATTTAAAATAGAGAAACACACACAAACACACACACACAAACACACACACTTTCAAAATAACACATTTAAAATAGAGAAACACACACACAAACACACACACAAACACACACACACACACACACGCAAACACACACACACTTTCAAAATAACACATTTAAAATAGAGAAACACACACACAAACACACACACACACACACACACACACAAACCCACACACTTTCAAAATAACACATTTAAAATAGAGAAACACACACACAAACACACACACAAACACACACACACACACACACGCAAACACACACACTTTCAAAATAACACATTTAAAATAGAGAAACACACACACAAACACACACACAGACACACACACACACACACAAACACACACACTTTCAAAATAACACATTTAAAATAAAGAAACACACACACAAGCACACACACACACACACTTTCAAAATAACACATTTAAAAAAAAGAAACAAACACAAACACACACACACACACACACACACACACACACACACAAACACACACACTTTCAAAATAACACATTTAAAATAGAGAAACACACACACAAAGACACACACACACAAACACTTTCAAAATAACACATTTAAAATAGAGAAACACACACACAAACTTTCAAAATAACACATTTAAAATAGAGAAACACACACACAAACACACACACACACACACACACACACTTTCAAAATAACACATTTAAAATAAAGAAACACACACAAACACACACACACACAAACACACACACACAAACACACACACTTTCAAAATAACACATTTAAAATAAAGAAACACACTCAAACACACACGCACACACTTTCAAAATAACGGACAGAGCTAAATGGCGTCGTTACTTTGACCAGATTGTACTGGTCACTCAGAAATCTTAACAGATAAACAATCTGGTCGCAAAGAAGAAAACTGTAAACCAGTGAGTTAGTAAATCTTATTTGTATAAGCTCTGCTAAATTTAATAACATCTCAACCCTCCTGATAACTTGATTTATTAAATCATCTGCGCATTGGAATCTATTTCATATTGCAGATTATCAGCAAATCCTCAAGACAGATGCACTTGATTGCCGCTCTAGATACGACGCAAACAATCATTATGGAAGTTAGTTTGATGTATTAACGTTTTTAAAAATAAACTTTTTCATCATCCGTCTCGACCGTTACAGACTCAACTTGCTGCCTGGAAAACAAATAATTAAAAAAGACGAAGAAAAATGAAAAGAAAAAAAAAAGACGAAGAGGAAAACGACATCTAATTGGCTGAGATTGTAATATGTAGCTAGCTCAGTGCTAAAGCGGTCGCCTCAGATGCTTAGGGTCATAGGATCGAGCGTTCTTGATGGACTCAGAGATTGCATTACAAACAGTACCTCACGACGTAGGCCTAACGGAAATGAGGCGAAAATCCCGGAGTATGAAATGGCGTTAACCAGTACAATTTGGTCAAAGTAATGACGCCAATAGCTTTTTCACCATTTATTCTCTGCAACTAAAAAGTCACTTTTGTTTAAACTATGAAGATATTTACAAATTGTCACCGAGGGGATCATTCTTCCGGGTTAATAATAATCAAACACAATGTCCAGTACCACTACAGAAAACAATTTGCAAATTAATTTGTCTTGTCTTGTCTTGTTTTGGAACGTTATACCTGGTGGATGTTGTCGACAAATTTGCTGTCTTTGTGCAAGTTATAAATAAATTTAGTTCGAAATTGTGGATGTGTTAATTATGTTCCTTTTATTTCTTGAAGAAATAGTTTTCCTTGTACAGTCGACGTGTGAAAAATCAATAGCATGGAAGCATGGAAACATGAGAGAGAGAGAGAGAGAGAGAGAGAGAGAGAGAGAGAGAGAGAGAGAGAGAGAGAGAGAGAGAGAGAGAGAGAGAGAGAGAGAGAGAGAGAGAGAGAGAGAGAGAGAGAGAGAGAGAGAGAGAGAGCTCTTTGCCGCCTCACAGGCTACTCATACCGAAAAGCAGCAAGGGTGCTTTTATATGCAGTCTCCCATACACATAACAGCATAGATACTACGGCATTTGATGTAGGCTAGTCGTCCTCTAAATATTATCTAAATAAAAATGTTTTTCCACTAGCGAATTAAATTATTGGACTAATTTTTATGGACATATTTTAGAGTTGAAGGAATAACATTTACATTTCAAATTCAAAGAAAAATTAAATAAATAATTATGGCGGGAACCCTCCATTATATCACTGTAAGAATTCCCCTGTAAGTATTTGACTGAAATCAGAGCGGAGTCAGCCCAATCTGATTAAAATTACCTCTACTGGTCTACCGTAATTAACCAGTGGAGCTAATTTTAATTAGATTGAGTTCAGCCAGAGCGACTAGAAAAACGACAGCTAGACTGGTTTGTGCGCTTCACGGTAAACCAAATGACCACGTTGGGAACCAATCATATAGTTCGCGGACGTTAGCGAAACGTTAGCTGGCTGAACTTGGGGAAGGTTTCACACATCAGTTGCCCTGGTTAGACCACGAACTCAAATACTTCAGAATCATGGGTTTCCGAGAATATTTACGAAATTCCATTACGAAAACAAACAAAGAGAGTGCAGACTTCTAAATATATTGTAGGCCTTCCGCTCGTGACGGAGATTTATCACGCTATGTTTCTTCGTTAAACTCTTGTCAACATCGAGCTCTCAAAACATTTATTTCTGCTTTCAGTTTATGCTTAGTTGAACCTACTAACAGATTGTAAATTGGTAATGCAGAAAATAATCGGACTTCAAGGTTCTTCGCTCTCAAAAGGAATATATTTCTCTCTTTTTTTTTCTTTTCTTTTTTTTAAAGAGAAAACTGACGATAATATGGTTAAATCATTTAACCAGTGATACACGAAAACAGGATAGAATATTAAAAGTGTAAAAATGTGTTTGTGTTTATCGATACCACTCAATCACATTGATTTATTACTCATCGGCTATTGGAGTCCAAAATTAGGGTAATTTGCTGACGTATAGTCTTAAAGAGGAAACCCACTACATTTGTTTTCCATTAGTAGTAAGGGATCTTTTATATGCAACATCCCACAAACAGGATAGCACATACCACGGCCTTTGATATACGAGTCGTGGCACCCTGGCTAGAACGAGAAATAGTCCAAAGGGCCCACCGACCAGGATCGATCCTAGACGGGCCGCGCATCAGGCGAGCACTTTAAAAACCACTGGGCTACGTCCCTCATCATTAAAAGTGTAATAAACGCCAAAACATACCTGTCACTAGCAGATTCGAACCGCATCATTATCCCTATAAAAGTGTAATAAACGCCAAAACATACCTGTCACTAGCAGATTCGAACCGCATCATTATCCCTATAAAAGTGTAATAAACGCCAAAACATACCTGTCACTAGCAGATTCGAACCGCATCATTATCCCTATAAAAGTGTAATAAACGCCAAAACATACCTGTCACTAGCAGATTCAAACCGCATCAGTATCCCTATAAAAGTGTAATAAACGCCAAAACATACCTGTCACTAGCAGATTCAAACCGCATCATTATCCCTATAAAAGTGTAATAAACGCCAAAACATACCTGTCACTAGCAGATTCAAACCGCTTCATTATCCCTATAAAAGTGTAATAAACGCCAAAACATACCTGTCACTAGCAGATTCAAACCGCATCATTATCCCTATTAAAGTGTAATAAACGCCAAAACATACCTGTCACTAGCAGATTCAAACCGCATCATTATCCCTATAAAAGTGTAATAAACGCCAAAACATACCTGTCACTAGCAGATTCAAACCGCATCATTATCCCTATAAAAGTGTAATAAACGCCAAAACATACCTGTCACTAGCAGATTCAAACCGCATCATTATCCCTATAAAAGTGTAATAAACGCCAAAACATACCTGTCACTAGCAGATTCAAACCGCATCATTATCCCTATTAAAGTGTAATAAACGCCAAAACATACCTGTCACTAGCAGATTCAAACCGCATCATTATCCCTATAAAAGTGTAATAAACGCCAAAAACATACCTGTCACTAGCAGATTCAAACCGCATCATTATCCCTATAAAAGTGTAATAAACGGCAAAACATACCTGTCACTAGCAGATTCAAACCGCATCATTATCCCTATAAAAGTGTAATAAACGCCAAAACATACCTGTCACTAGCAGATTCAAACCGCTTCATTATCCCTATAAAAGTGTAATAAACGCCAAAACATACCTGTCACTAGCAGATTCAAACCGCATCATTATCCCTATTAAAGTGTAATAAACGCCAAAACATACCTGTCACTAGCAGATTCAAACCGCATCATTATCCCTATTAAAGTGTAATAAACGCCAAAACATACCTGTCACTAGCAGATTCAAACCGCATCATTATCCCTATAAAAGTGTAATAAACGCCAAAACATACCTGTCACTAGCAGATTCAAACCGCATCATTATCCCTATAAAAGTGTAATAAACGCCAAAACATACCTGTCACTAGCAGATTCGAACCGCATCATTATCCCTATTAAAGTGTAATAAACGCCAAAACATACCTGTCACTAGCAGATTCGAACCGCATCATTATCCCTATAAAAGTGTAATAAACGCCAAAACATACCTGTCACTAGCAGATTCAAACCGCATCATTATCCATATAAAAGATCCCTTGCTACTAATGGAAACATGTAGCGGGTTTTCTCTCTAAGACTATATATATAAAAAATATTAAATATTTGACATTCAATAGCCGTCGATTAATAAATCAATGTGCTCTAGTGGTGTCGTTAAACAAAACAAACTTTAACTTTAAACAAAAGGACGCCTTAATGCGACAACTGATGTGCAGAGATTAATATTTCAAACAAGGAGCTGTATTTTGTGAAAAATGTAATAGCTAAAGATTTATAGAAGGGAGGATTTTTGAGTTGTTTAATGAACAAAGTTTCCGTATATATATGCGCCATACCCGCCAATTCCCACTTGGGTGTGGTTTGTATTAGTGTAAACATTGTCAAACACGAAAAAAATTCATACATTTTGGAATTTTGGCTATATTATGATAGGAATAACACAAGAAGCAGGGCCGTACCCTGACCAAAATCCATGGGGGGGGGGGGGGGCACTAAATTTTATAAATAATTTTTAACATACTATAAAGATTAAACATTTCTATGCTATTACTGGAGATATATAAAAAAAAAAAAAAGGACAAGATTTTCGGGCAGCTGCCCCCCCCCATCCCCCCCTGCCCCCCGGAGGGTACGGCCCTGAGAAGTTAATTCAAAATATTTAAAATAAGTCCTGGGCCCGTGCTTGAGTCCAGACTCAATCTCTAATGACGTCACATGCATGCATACAATTTGTATTGCGTTGTCAATACATTAGTGTCTCAGACTCTATTAGAGTCTCGAGTCTAGACTAAAAGTTTTATAAGCACCAGGCCATACTCAATCTCTAATGACGTCACAAGCATGCGATTTGTATGGCGTTGTCATGACAACCGGCCTCGGTGGCGTCGTGGCAGGCCATCGGTCTACAGGCTGGTAGGTACTGGGTTCGGATCCCAGTCGAGGCATGGGATTTTTAATCGAGATACCGACTCCAAACCCTGAGTGAGTGCTCCGCAAGGCTCAATGGGTAGGTGTAAACCACTTGCACCGACCAGTGATCCATAACTGGTTCAACAAAGGCCATGGTTTGTGCTATCCTGCCTGTGGGAAGCGCAAATAAAAGATCCCTTGCTGCCTGTCGTAAAAAGAGTAGCCTATGTGGCGACAGCGGGTTTCCTCTAAAAACAGTGTCAGAATGACCATATGTTTGACGTCCAATAGCCGATGATAAGATAAAAAATCAATGTGCTCTAGCGGCGTCGTTAAATAAAACAAACTTTACTTTACTTTGTCATGACATTACTGTCTCAGCCTCTATTAGAGTCTCGGGTCCAGACTGTAAAAGTTTTATAAGCCTGTTTATAGCTATGACGCTAATATTTGTAATTTCCTTGAGACTAAAAACAGCTGTATCTTTCTTTCCCACACAGGTGGGCATTTATGATGCCAGAGGCTGGTATGCATAAATGTCAGCTGGAGATTCACAAATAACTGTGTTGTTCTACCGTACGGCTACCATACACATGTGGGCACCGTTTCGATGTATTGGCCTCGGATGGGGTTTTCAGTTTATGATTAGAACAATTATGGTACATGTTTTCTTTTAATATTTATTTCCATAAAATCATTCTGTTGTTGTAACCACGACAAGTATTTTGTATAACGTAACAGTGAATATAATCTGAAATCTCATATTTCGTTCTCCCTAACCCGTTTACAGCAAAACAGTGAGGAATGACTAGGTTGTAGGAAATGAACTTCACTTTACAGTACACATATCAAACGTAGAAAAATCGTAAGGCCCAAAACACACCGGGTCTGGGTCTGAGTCTGGGTCTAACGAGTATTTTGCTAGTCCAAAATAAAACGCATTGACTGAATCGAAAGTGAAAAAGCACACCGCGTCTGTGCTAACGTCAACTACAGATCTAGCAACAGACGTCATAGAACAGGCGTTATTTTTTCCACACTGCCAGACTGGCAGCTGCACAATGTTCGAACATTACTCATTCATTTTTCTTAATAACCAACAAGAAAGGTATATATTCATCTTGTTTTCGTTCCTTTTCTGTGATCATCATTTGAAGGTTGTTGCGTAAGTCCCCTATTTCTAGTTCGCGCCACTTTGGCTAGGGCTTTCCGACTTCAGCTGTGATTTTTGTAGAGTTATCTCTCTTAGCCTTTGGCCCTTAGAGCCATCCTGCAAGGCAGCACTGAATTGATTTCAGAGTCCCTTCTCTTAGAATGGTTGCTTTACAGGGCTGATGAAGCCATTCTATCCAGTGGGTTGGTTTGGTTTTGGAGTGTCAGTCTCCTAGATGTCTTGCCTTCCAAGGCTGACGAATGACATCTGTCCGGGTTTTATTTCAGAGTTTTCCATCTCTCAGACAGATTGTCTTCCATGACTAACGTACTCTGTCCGTCCGTGCTATTTGGCCATAGGTGGAGCTGGACTAGTGAGTGTCAGAGCGTGTCCATACGTCGATGGGTCATGCCCACTTCACCTTTGGGGCTACAGCTGCTCCGAGATCCCCCTCAGTCTAGCCGGAGTCCGTAAAGGCCCAGTTACCATGGTGTACCAAGCTATGTTAGGAGGGAGCACTGAGAGAGTCTTGCCTGCAGAGAGGTTATGTACCAGAAGAGTAGGACTTGCGTGCCTCTGCCTACCTTTTTGTCGTTAGACTATCCGGCGGCTGCAGCTGAAAGCGAGAAGGTCAAGCCAACTACTTCACTACAGCACCAGACACATCACACAGGCCTGTGGTTATCATACCATCACACCACAAGGTATATATTAATCAATGTGGATTTCTCTTACTGATGTTTATAGAATTAAATTTATCTAAAGATATGAACGCATTGATATACATTGTATATTGAAAACACGCTAGTTACAGAACCAGACATCAAAATACACCAGACATGGCGTCTGTGCCACACTCGCCAGATCCAGACCCAGACCCGGTGTGTTTTGGGCCTTACTCAACTTATTTATTTATTTATTATTATTATTATTATTATTATTATTATTTATTTATTTATTTATTATTTTTTTTGGGGGGGGGGTGGGGGGGGGGGGGGGGGGGGGGGTGTCCCCAGATTCACCCCTTGGATTCCCGTCTGTGGTACTGGGATACGAACCCAGTGTTTATCAACTTTCAACCCAAATGCTGAAATACTTTTGTGGTATCACAGGTACCAAAAACACAACCACGGGTATGCTTAATATAAAATATCATAAATATATCCATGGTACCCCGGGGTT
>NC_054712.1:28521129-28563629 GCF_016097555.1 Gigantopelta aegis
CAGTGAAATCGCCGTGGACAGCTCCCTGCCATTTGGATGGGATGTTGTCACAGACGATAGTCCATTCGGGTTGGTCGAGTCTCCCCGGTTCGGACACCGTTGACACCTTCCTCCTCTTGGACTCCCGTCCGGCTGCAGGGTCAGCAACAACAGCAATGGAAGGCGCTTGTGGGCTCGCTGGGGGGTCCGTCACGATGACGTGTCCAGTTTCCATATCAGCAGGTGGGTTGTCAGGAGGGATCGCCACTGTCAGTGGAGCTGACAGCTTTGGTCCCCCCTGTTCCGCTCCTGGCGAGTGCTTCCGGTCAGAAACTGGGAGCGGCTGCGCAGAATGAACCGCCCCGGTGGTTTAGCCACCGGGTTTGGATCACCCTGTCTCGCTCCCGTTGGTCTAATCTTCCTCTTCGGGGCAGGTGGGACCGCCCCTGGCGGTTGAGCCGCCAGGTTTGGTCCCCCCTGCGAAGTCTTAGGTCGCCGCCTCCGGTTCCTCCTCTTCGATACTGATAATTTGGTAGCTCCGTAACTCAAGGTTACAACAGCACTGTCTCCGTTGTGTTCAATGCGGTACTTGACTAGTGGGCCAAGTACACGCAACACAGCCCCCAGGGTGGGGGGCAGAGAAATCACCACGTTCTCGCTAGTCAACTTCATTGTCTGAAGGTCGAGGCAAGAAATGCAAGAATCGAATGATCGGGCACCAAAGTAAAGTGCGTTGAACTATTTATAAAAAAAATAAACATAAGAATTTTGAGCCGCGGCCGAAAATTTTTAAAGTCCAATGTGACGGTACATGCTCTTAATTTGTTTTCGCCTGTGGCGATTTTACTTGTGTTAGAGGGCCGTGTGCAGTTTCATTGCACTTAAGCCCAGATGGGCAACTTGTTACGTAATACTTCTGCGCGACGGTCCTCGATCGGTACGCCTAATACACACCCAGCCAGGTGCGGAGGCCATGTGGCTAGTAGTTACGTAATATCTCCGGTAGTGCTGTTTATGGCCAGGAGATTGCTCGCGGTTGGCGACAGCCAGACTGACGATCAGAGAGAAATATACCGACTCTAGTAGAGGTAGAATATGAGATGATACGTGAGGTACCGCCTTGTACCCCCAGGCAAAATCCTGATTTATAATAAATAGCTAGTGTTTTAGAAATATCGAGGAGAAACATTTGGAAGGCGTCCAGGGGGAACGTTGTCCGTTTGGACTGGTAAATATATTATTTCTGCTCTGTGTATAACCTTGATGTGATTGATGTGACTTTTAAATATTTTAATACTGTATTATACCAATATTCTTTAGACAGTGTCTTCGGTCATCTGACGAAGTAAATCGTAGACTTCTTGTTCTAACATTATACGAGTATTTGGTAATATAAAGCTTAGCCAGTTATCCTAGAAGACCTAGGTACACTGTAGGTTATTGTCTTTATTGTGATCGGTACCAGCATTAATTCTGTGTTACAAGGTTACTGAATGAGTAGTTAGGGGTAATTAAAAATTAACCCGTTAGGAATAGAGCTGTAATTCCTTTATTAATTAAGTTCCCCTGGAAGCGTTACTAAATTATCACACGTTACTGAACGAGTAGTAAGGGTTAATTAAAAAATTAACCAGTTAGGAATGGTGTTTTAATTCCTTTATTAATTAACTTCTCCTGGAAGCGTTTCTCAATTATCACACGTGTGGGTGTGGTGTAACGGTGAAGTGATTCGCATATTGTGTAACTAGACACCTAGAGATTAACTAATTAAGTGATCAGTTCTGGGTTGTTATTATTGCTGTTATTAATTAACTACTACGGCTGTACATTTGTCAGCGTAGATTAATACAGATTCTAAAGTGTATTGTGTTTTGTTGTGTTTCTAGTGAGCTAAACGTGCTATAATAATACATACTTTATATAAGATCGTATCTCTGATCATACCTAGAGACGAGCCATACTAGGGTTTAACCGCCTGTTACAGAGAGATCTAGTAGATATACAGTTAGGAGAGATATTTTGATAATCGTGTTTTATTCAGTTACGGGAATTATAGAATCCCCGTGACATCCAACTAAGCCCAAAAAAAGAAAAAGGAGGTTGGTGTCTACTTTGGCGAGCCTGAAGATTCCCGGAGTAGAGGCAGGAGGTGTTGGCGTCGTAGCAAAGTACGCACTACAGCACCGTAGTCGGGGCCGCAGACCGCCCGGATCATCTTGTGGATGTTCTTGTTGTCCAACTTGGCCGGAAGTATGACTTGGCGGTAGGTCTTGTCCCTCTGGTGCGTCACGACTACGGTGTCATGAGTTCCAAACATCTTGTTGTGGAGTTCGTATTTGCTGCCGTCCTCCAGGGATCTCCAGTCTGTGTTGAGGTGGCTGCCTCGTAGCT
Source organism: Gigantopelta aegis (assembly GCF_016097555.1). Lineage (NCBI taxonomy): Eukaryota > Metazoa > Mollusca > Gastropoda > Neomphalida > Peltospiridae > Gigantopelta > Gigantopelta aegis. The sequence continues at coordinate 28,523,500 of NC_054712.1, forward strand.
GTGTCGGGTCAGTCGTGTCCCCCTGCGTGTACTGGTGAAGTTGTTTATTCAGTCCGTTCACAGCGACGGTCCATTCGGATTCTTCAGGGGGAGCGACTACCGGGGCTGGTCTCTCGGCCTTGGCTGGCCGGTCGGTCGGTGATGTTGCCTTCCTTTTTTCTCCAACGGTGGTCGATCGGGCCGATGGCGAGGCGACTGGCTGTACCGGAGATACCGGCCAGTTCTTCCTGGGCCATGTGACGGTCGGTGATGGAGGGTCGTTGGGCGTCTCACACACCGCAGTGTTGAGCTCGTCCAGTTCGGTGGCCGACAGTTCCCTTGGGACTGGTCGCGTCGTCTCAGGTTGGACTGGGGGCGGCGTCGCAGAAGGGACCACCACTGGCGGTTGAGCCGCCAGCTTAGATCCCCCCCCCCCGTGCCGCTCCTGGCGCAGGTTTCCTCTTCCTCCACTTCCGATTCCTTGTCGGTGAGATCGCGTCCCCGTACACCAAGGTCACGGAAGCCCGTGACCCGGTGTGCGTGACGCGATACTCACTCAGCTTTCCAAAACTGGCGAGCAGTCCCCCCATGTGTGTGGGGGGCGGGGGGGGGGGGGGTAAGTCAAGAGCGCAGCTAACCACGTCTACTCTCATCACGAGTTGAGTTGAAAGTCCACAGACATCGAGCTCTCGGTTATTGACCCTCGGAGGTGTTTGTCATAGCCGTTTCCCGCCAGCCTGTAGGACACGCTAAACATCAAGTTAAAGTCGCACGCCCTAGTTTCAGCCCGCGAAAATTAATTTTAATTTTGGTTAATCTACAAAACTATAACACACTTAGATCACGTTTTTATAAAATAGAGTGAAAAAGCAGGTTTTATATCGATAAATACCATGGGAATCCCCGTGACCCAATTACTTGAAATAATTTTGAAAGTTAGTATTCTGATGTCACCGGTAGATGTCGCTCGAAGCACAGAAATGCCTATGTCACGACACATTTCCCAGAGTGCACACACACTTGGGGTGCGTTCCTTTCACCTCTCATGGACATGTTCCAACTGTTCTGTCCTGGACAGCGAAAGGAATGAGTTTGGAACAGGAAGTTACTTTACCAACATGGGTGCTTCTGTTGAGGAAGTGGCTGCTGCAGCAATCATGATACTTGAATCGGAATAAGACGACAATGATAGTCCGTCACTGACCATGTTGACTATACTACAGTGTTTGAAATAATAAATTATATATATAAACCGCAATTAGCCTACATTTGCTATTCGGCACCAGGTACTAGTGGCTAACCTATTGTTATTAGCAATTAGATGCACCGTTTATTGTTGTTGTTGGTAGTAGTAGTAGTAGTAGTAGTAGTAGTAGTAGTAGTAGTAGTAGTAGTAGTAGTAGTAGTAGTAATAGTAGTGGTGGTGGTGGTGGTGGTGGTAGTAGTAGTAGTAGTAGTAGTAGTAGTAGTAGTAGTAGTAGTAGTAGTAGTAGTAGTAGTAGTAGTAGTAGTAGTAGTACAGTCTGTAGGAACCAGAGGTGGGGAGGCACTTCCCCTCCCCAAGATGAAAATGTAAGGGTTTTTTTTCCTATTCTATTTAAATAAAGGTAACAATATAGCTTGTGCCCCCCCCCCACCCCCACCCCCAAGGTTGTATCCCCTCTCCAGATATCGTAAGACTTAGCAACATTATTGGTTTTAAGGGTTTGTAACGTTTTGTATTGAGATACTTACTTGTCTGAACTTTATTGTTAATGAAAATGTTCACGAACTGTGAAGAAAAACCTCAAATGAACGACAAGCAAACGACAAAAAATCGAATGTTGATTGCGCGAACCGTGCACGAGAAAACAAACCTAACCAAAATGATAACGGTCACGTGGTATACCAACGTCTGTGACGTTGAAACGGGAAGATCCCCTCTAAAAACAGATTAGACCTTGTCTGCTCAACGTTTTTTTCTCAGACGCGCGTGCGTTTTTAAGAAATACGAAAAATGCATTTTGTGGTATTACAAACACCAGGATTACCAGGATTACCAAAAAACATTTCAGGTGAATGGAAATGTATATTCTAAATAATAAAATGTAAGTAAAGTGCAATTTTATTTGTGAGAAAATGGGTTTAATAGCAAAAAACAACGGCGTAATGGTTAACAACTAGGGCGTGTCCCTTTAAAGGGTGTATACCACCAAATCAAATACCATAGATGACAATAGTAACATATGTGGCTAAAACGCCAACCTGTATCAATCGACATATACACCATGGATATAAATACTACCATCCCTCACCCTTAAAGTAAATAAGAATAAAATGGGGGTTAAACTGCTCATTTCAGACAAGACTGGTCGTGTCTATGACTACCCTAGTTCCGCACAAAAATTGAGTATTTATTTATTTATTTATTATTATTTTTACAGATACCCCATACATGTTTCAAGCACAATGCTACTTGACACAGTGGTACTAGATGCAATAACATTGCATAATTTTTTTGACCAGATAAAACTAATTTGTTTACAACAAACACTCATATTTATCACCAATGACAGGACTTGTGGTATTAACTGCAAGGCTCAATGGGTAGGTGTAAATCACTTGCACCGACCAGTGATCCATAACTGGTTCATCAAAGGCCATGGTTTGTGCTATCCTGCCTGTGGGAAGCGCAAATAAAAGATCCCTTGCTGTCTGTCGTAAAAGAGTAGCCTATGTGGCGACAGCGGGTTTCCTCTAAAAAACAGTGTCAGAATGACCATATGTTTGACGTCCAATAGCTGATGATAAGATAAAAAATCAATGTGCTCTAGTGGCGTCGTTAAAGAAAACAAACTTTACTTTACTTTAACTGCTCTATCAAAAGTTAGATGCACCTCCAACTTGGTTTAGTACTAACTGAAGGCTAAAGGCGTATTCTGGAAGTTATTTGGTTTAGTACTACCTGAAGGCTAAAGGCGTATTCCGGAAGTTATTTGGTTTAGTACTACCTGAAGGCTAAAGGCGTATTCCGGAAGTTATTTGGTTTAGTACTACCTAAAGGCGTATTCCGGAAGTTATTTGGTTTAGTACTACCTAAAGGCTAAAGGCGTATTTCGGAAGTTATTTGGTTTAGTACTACCTGAAGGCTAAAGGCGTATTCCGGAAGTTATTTGGTTTAGTACTACCTGAAGGCTAAAGGCGTATTCTGGAAGTTGCAAGAGTCACATTTCGCTTTAAAAAAATTCTTTTTTGACATGTATATGTGATAAATTACTACATTTTAATCGATCCCACATGTAACCATTAATTAACTCAAGCATAACAAAACTAAATTTATATGTAATCAACGTAGTTCAGTGGATTCTTCGAGAAATCTTGATAGAAAATATAAATACATAGAAAATAGTCTTCGCATATCCATTATTTTCTTTATTATTTTCTATTATTATTATTATTATTATTATTATTATTATTATTATTATTATTATTTTGTTAATAAGGAGATTCAGTTGAAATCCAAACTGACATGACGTGTAAACGTATCGGACAATCATAATGCATTTCGCAATAATATAACAAAACCAAATAGTAGTACATGTATATGAAATTATTTGGATGTAACGTTTTGTGGACATGTAGTTCAAGATAAAATGCCACAGTTGCCATTCCCAGTCTGGAGCTCCACGGTGTAAGACGTGTTTGTTTCGCTTGTGTACACTGCACGTGCTTTCGTGTGCTCGACTTGGGGGTCCTTCATTTCGTTGTTTTTGTCAGCGAAATGAAGTTTTCTACTGGGATGTATGCGGCCATTGGAACTGATTGAACGCTGGAACGCTTCTCGTTTCAACAGCCTGCACCACCAGGTTGGATTCTTTTTTAGCGAGATTCCTTGCCTCCACGTCATTTCTCCGTCTGACTGTCGACTTGTTTTTTCGTGACTTGTATGACGGCCATTCTGCAGAACGCCACGGTTGTTCGCGTTTACTCTCTACATGTCCGAGCCTGTCCTAGCAGCAATGGAAGATTGACCGCCCCACTCTAAGAAGAAATAGGAAGCGGGGTCGGCCCCTACTACTCTTTTTCTAGACTTTACCTTGCTTTATAGTGATACCATCTCGTATCCTCCGGAGTCGGGGCCCGTCCGCACCACTATACCAACCCATGACGACTGGACTATACCCTAGTCTGATACTCTCTCTCGTTCAGACGGATCCGGCATCTCAAGATCTGTATTTCAGCACGGCACTACACCTTCAACGTCTATCGACTGTCAATCTAGGGGTTTTCTTGACGGGATGCAACCCATCTCGTCCCTTTAAGCTGTGCACCCAAACGGCCTTAACGAGGCCACTCGCGTGGACATATCGATCGGACTTTAAACTTTTAGATCTGCGTTCAAAATTTTATGTCGAAATTACTTCTTTCTCTTATTTAATTTTGGACTGTCCTTCTAAAATGCTCCAAATTATATAAATATTCGGCCGAGTAGTCAATTCTTTTTATTTTTGGCATGTAACTTTTTTTTTTTAAATTTATTGTATTAACTTTTTTACTAATTGCAATTTTCAAAATTCTGCCCATTTTCAACCCCCCCTCCCCCCTATCCTCAGTCAGGCCACCGATCTTATCGGAGGTCGGACTCGGGATGGGCGTGTTCGAAACCCTAGTGGTATATGGGCACGTTAAACTAGTTATCATCATCATCATCATCATCACAGTTGCCATGTAATTTTTCGATTTAATTAACAAGACGCAAACATCCATTAGACCCGCAGACACACAAGTCGTCCGGGTGGGGACATGTCAACAGTTGTACTAAAATAAATAAATCCTGTGACGTGTAAGAGGAATGTGTTTTATAGCGCTTGCCTGACTTGCAATAGATCGTATGGTCAACACTCCTTGTGGACCCATTGGGATTTTTCTTTTCCAACCAGTGCCCCATGACTGCATTACCAAAAGCCATGGTATGTACTATTCTGTTTGACGCAAACTGCGCCGAAAAGATCCCATACTCTTGCTTGGTAAAAGTAACCTGTCTGGCGGATGATGATAGTACTGATGATGGTGATGAGTATGATAATAATGATGGTAATAGTAATGGTGGTGGTGGTAATGATTATGATGATGGTGATTATGATGATGGTAATAATGGTGGTGGTGGTGATGATGATTATTATGATGATGTTGTTGTTAATGATGATGATAGTGATGGTGATAATAATGGTGGTGATGATGGTGGTGGTGTTGATGATGATGATGATGATGGTGATGCTATTAATACTGATGATGATGATGGTGATGATAATGATGATAATAATGACGATGATGATAGTGATAGTACTGATGATGATGGTGATGATGATGGTGGTGGTGATGATAATAATGATGATGATGGTGATAATATTGGTGGTGATGATGGTGGTGGTGATGATAATAATGATGATGATGGTGATAATATTGGTGGTGATGATGGTGGTGGTGTTGATGATGATATTAATACTGATGATGATGGTGGTGATGATGATGATGATGATAATTATGATGATGATGGTAATAACAATGATGATCATAATGGTGATAGTGATGGTGAAAGTAATGATGATGGTGGTGGTGATGATAATGATGATGGTGGTGATGATAATGATGGTGGTGGTGGTGATGATGATGATGATGGTGGTGATGATAATGATGGTGGTGGTGGTGATGATGATGATGATACTAATGATGATGACGGTGATTGTGTTGTTGTTGCTGCTGATAATGATTGTGATGATGGTTTGGTAATTTATATTCGTCTCTATATCCTATTACGATTCAAGCACGCTGTTCTGAACATGGCACAACTTGTTCGACTACCTCCACGTGAGCTATCCCTTATACACTAGTGCACATTTATAAACAATTTCTACACGGGGTAGCACATTCGACAACCTTTGTGGAGCGCTGGTCGATGAATCATGTAGCCAACTTATTGAATGTAGCGATGCACTGAGTATAGTCCAGCCGCATGTGTGTAGGTCTGTCCGACTGTCTGTCTATCGTCCCATTTATCTATCTATCTATAAATATGTATTTCTGTCTATTTGTCCCATCTATCTATCTGTCCCATCTATCTATCCATCTATCTATCTATCTATCTATCTATCTATCTATCTATCTATCTATCTATCTATCTATCTATAAATAGTGGCGGGACGTAGCCCAGTGGTAAAGCGCACGTCCATGTCGTTGGGCCCATTGGGCTATTTAGCGTTCCAGCCAGTGCACCACGACTGGTATACGAAGGCTGTGGTATGTGTTGTCTTGTCTGTGGGATGGTGCATATAAAAAATGCCTTGCTACTAATGAAAAAATGTAGCGGGTTTCCTCTCTATGACTGTATCAAAATGACCATATGTTTGACATCCAGTAGCCGATGATTAATAAATCAATGTGCTCTAGTGGTGTCTTTAAACAAAACAAATTTTAACTTTATCTTTAAATACGTCTGTCTGTCTGTCTATCTATTTGTCTATCATGTCTTTCTTCCTTCTCTCTCTCTCTCTCTCTCTCTCTCTCTCTCTCTCTCTCTCTCTCTCTCTCTCTCTCTCTCTCTCTCTCTCTCTCGTTCGTTTTGTAACACCACAAAACCTTTTCGACCTGAATGATTGGGATATAAAATCAGAGAGGGTCTTCGGCGACATTTTCAACCTCTCGCAGTATCCGGTTCACACGGTGCTAATTTGCCAAGGCTATTCTTCGTTACGTCTAATGAATTGAACCTACAATATTTGGTTTCACATTAGAGTTAATTTGTAAGGCTTCCGTCTACTGGCTGTTTTTCGCGGTATGCTGAGAAGTATTAGTTACGCATGATCGGATTGGATTAGAAATTACTCTAACTAGGTTATAACTATCAGATAACAAGCGCGGAAGAAAATCGGAAATTGATTCCTAATAAATGATGCATCCTAAAAAAGAAAGAAAGAAAGCAAGAAAAATCACACTGATTCAATGTATTCAGTGAGATAGTACACGAAAAAGCATAAATATTTACTCTATTTTGTTTTTGCTTTGTATTTGTTTGTTTTTTGTTAACGCTCTGTATCAACGAAAGTTTGTTTTTCATATTTTTTTAATAGCACGGGATTCAGACTGTTTAATAGCCGTACTCCACTCAAAAATCGTCGCTTCAAAAATAACCGCCAGTGCTACATGCGATAGCATCGTTTGATGCACACGGACGATTTTAGGCCATCGCATACTGGAATCCACTGTTGCATCTACCACTGTCCACTTGTTGGTGTGAACACTCTTACAACTCGATTATCGTCGTATATAACTACCAACACCGATTAATCGTTGACCTGAGCCCACCCACATTAAGTTGGGTGTGGGGTTAAATTACAACGCATCGAATTGGCCAGTTCCGTCGTGACACTTGATAGTATGAGCTTAGTATTAGGGAATCTGTCTCACGATCGCTAAGTGGAGGACCGCCATAACATGTACTAAAATTGCTGGTTGGCATCACTTATTAAGATGTACTAAAGACGCTCAAGCCCTACCTATTAGCGTGGATTCTAAATTCATACGAGCATGGACTTAACATTGTTATTACCGTATAATGAACTCTTAACTCACCAACATGGACTGTTAACTCACTAACATGGACTGTTAACTCACTAACATGGACTGTTAACTCACCAACATGGACTGTTAACTCACTAACATGGACTGTTAACTCACCAACATGAACTGTTAACTCACCAACATGGACTGTTAACTCACTAACATGGACTGTTAACTCACCAACATGGACTGTTAACTCACTAACATGGACTCTTAATTTCTTATTAACATGGACTCCAGACTTGGCATTAATGTGGAGTCTGGATTTTTAATATATCAGAATTTAATTTAATTATTGTAGCACCGTGGTAATACGGAATGTGTATCAAATATTCTTTTCATTTATGTACAGTGCTGTTTCCGAATGTTTTAATGTAATGTGTGATATACATATGTCAATTCTTGGAAAGTAACAACAATTATAACCGTATATAAATAGAGCATGTTGCATGATTGGCCAATAGATATCAAGCTTCAAGAGGTATCTAACTAGCAAAAGTATTGAGATGAATACATTTTAAAAAATAGAGTTGTTAAGAAAAAAATTCATTGACAAACACGTGAATAGTATTCTGTCTTACACGTCCTCAAAAACAAGTCTGAAATGTTTAAACGAGTTTTTCAACTAAACAGGTGCTTGGGCTTAAGCGGTTACGTGTGTGTGTGTGTGTGTGTGTGTGTGTGTCTGTGTGTGTGTGTGTGTCTGTGTGTGTGTGTCTGTGTGTGTGTGTCTGTGTGTGTGTGTGTGTCTGTGTGTGTGTGTGTGTCTGTGTGTGTGTGTGTGTCTGTGTGTGTGTGTCTGTGTGTGTCTGTGTCTGTGTGTGTCTATGTGTGTGTGTGTCTGTGTGTGTGTGTGTGTGTGTGTGTGTGCTGGACGTAGTCCAGTGCTAAAACGCTCGTTTGATGCGCGGTCGGTCTAGGATCAATCCCCGTCAGTGGCCCTGTTGGGCAATTTTTCGTTCTAGACAGTGGAATATGAAGGGCCATGGTATGTGCTGTTCTGTCTACATGATGGTGTATATAAAAGCCAATGATTAATATATCAATGTGCTCTAGATGTGTTGTTAAACAAAACAAACTTTAAGCTATATATTATTACAGATACAAATTAACTTTAATAATATTAATTTCAGTGGACGATTTGGCTTCAACGTCTTGGTAAATCGCGATGGGACAACGAATCGGGTGTAAATAATATATTGAGTATTGCCCTGTCATAGCGCAAATCTCACACAGTGTTCTCTTCAATAGGTGTATAACGAAATGATGCATTTCTTAAGTCTATCAATATAGGACGAACCTTCTGGACAAATACGACTTCTCATCATTAACTGTGACAAACGTTATGTACGAGAAGATACCTCACAGAGGGGGTTCTTCTGCCTTATGAGGGGCTATTGGGTGCAGACAGCACGAGGTTAACACCAACAGGAAACATTAAATTTAAATACTCCTGTATGTGGCTCTATTAATGAATTACGCCTGCAGGCTACAGTTATTGCTTGCCATTTTGAAGATCATTGTCGTCAATGGAACCGTCCTAAGGACACAAGCGTACTTAGTTAACTCTACTGATGCGGATTTTATTCCATCGTTGGTGGAATATTTGACATTTTATAGGCTCTATGTTGGTATTGCTAACACAGAAAACGTCCTTGTAATGTGATAAATTACAACGAATTATATCCTAAAAAAAAAAAAAAAAATCGAAATAGCAATTGTGCTACTTCACGTCGTAAAGTTATGCTTCGCAAAGAATACTGAGTAAAATAGTAAGTAAAGAATACTGGGTGAAATAGTAAGCAAAGAATACTGGGTGAAATAGTAAGTAAAGAATACTGGGTGAAATAGTAAGCAAAGAATACTGGGTGAAATAGTAAGCAAAGAATACTGGGTGAAATAGTAAGTAAAGAATACTGGGTGAAATAGTAAGCAAAGAATACTGGGTGAAATAGTAAGCAAAGAATACTGGGTGAAATAGTAAGCAAAGAATACTGGGTGAACTAGTAAGCAAAGAATACTGGGTGAACTAGTAAGCAAAGAATACTGGGTGAAATAGTAAGCAAAGAATACTGGGTGAAATAGTAAGCAAAGAATACTGGGTGAAATAGTAAGCAAAGAATACTGGGTGAAATAGTAAGCAAAGAATACTGGGTGAAATAGTAAGTAAACAGAAAATGTACGATACATAATTATCTACCAAAATAACAACCCGTTCTCCACGGTCAAATAACGCAAAATAAAACATGCCCCAAAGATGTTAAAACAATTCCTTTGTAAAATAAAATTATTTGAATGTAATGTATATATATATGTATATAGGTTAAAGGTATTGTCTTCACATTTCGTAGTCATACGGACTCCCATTTTTATAAGGAAGCAGATTGATTTTTTGTGCCCGAATTAAGATAAATGCCCGAATTTGAACATTTATTTATATACGCATTATTTCCAAACAGCTATATAGGGTTGAAAACGAATCAGTACGCATTTGTACTATGATTATAATTAATATTGTGTGTAGAATGATGGGAATACAGAATGAAAAGGTATCAAGCCAACTAATTTTTCCCGAATATCCCTATCGTTTTGTCCAAATTTGAGGATTTACTCCAACACTGAGAAGGCAGTTGCCCCTCTCCCCCGTCTCGTACGATCATGTTACATTTTAAAGTAAAAATTGGCAAGCAGTTGTCACCCCCACCCCGTCTCGTACGATCATGGTACATTTTAAAGTAAAAACTGGCGAGCACTTGCCCTCCCCCCCGTCTCGTACAATCATATTACATTTTAAAATAAAAATTTGCGAGCAGATGCCCCCCCCCCCCCCGTCTCGTACGATCATGTTACATTTTAAAGTAAAAATTGGCGAGCAGTCCAGTATTATTACCAGCCGGTATATTAGTCCAGTATTATTACCAGCCGGTATATTAGTCCAGTATTATTACCAGCCGGTATATTAGTCCAGTATTATTACCAGCCGGTATATTAGTCCTGTATTATTACCAGCCGGTATATTAGTCCAGTATTATTACCAGCCGGTATATTAGTCCAGTATTATTACCAGCCGGTATATTAGTCCTGTATTATTACCAGCCGGTATAATAGTCCAGTATTATTACCAGCCGGTATATTAGTCCTGTTTTATCTATCAAATACATCCTATATTCAGTACCTGCTTCCATTAAAAGGATACGTTTTAGTTTTTGAATTTTTTTTTGTCGCTGGACATAATTTTTTTTTTTTTGAATTTTGCAATTTGTGAAAACCCCCCCGAACCATTAGTCAAGATATAAATAAACCAGCAACATTAACCCAGAGCGAAGAACGTCTCCTGCTCACCAGATAATGAAATTAAAGTTCCTCCATTCATTTATGCTACATGCATGTTAACGCTTCCTACAAAATGTTAGTTTGACACCCAATAGCCGATGTATTTTTCGTGCTGGGGTGTCGTTAAACATTCATTCATTCATTCATTCATTCCCACAAATGCATATGCAACTATTAGAAATAGATTAACAAACAAAAAACCACAAACATACAAACAAGAGAAAAAGAGAGAAAAAGAAACAGAAAAAGAAAGAAAAAGAAGAAAGACCCATCCCCCAAAAAAAACAAACAACAAAAAACCAAAACAAACAACAACAACAACAACAACAAAAAACCACAAAAAAACAACAACAACAAAAAAACAACAAAAAAAAAACCCCACCTTAACAAACACCGGTGTTTAGTAGAAACAAATAATATGTTTGCTATGTTAAACTGGGACTAGAATGCAACGTTTACAGGGACACCTATTCTATTAAAATGCACTTAAATGTAGCATTACGATATATGGCAGTTTACTTCAGACACACCAAATGGACCAAGATATTACTAGTAATTTTAAAACGCACTTCAATGTGTGTGTGCTGGCTCCTCAATATAAAATCCTCACTAGTCAGTATGCGTGAAAAGGGAACCGATAAATTGGCATAGAACTAAAAACACATTGTTAAGTTTTAAATCTGGTGTTTAACAGTAAACTATAATATATAAATAAAAAGCCATTTATACTAAAACGATATATCTGAAAGGGTACTATCTTTATTAACGATTTGTTGAATGAACAAGGAGACTTTCTAACATATGAACAGTACATAGAAAAATACGACATAACTACCAATTTTCTGGAATATGCTTCATTGGTCAATGTTATAAAATCATTCATTTACAACCTAGATAATTTAAATGATGACGTTTTTATTGCATTACAAAATCCTGTTTTTGTATACAACTTAAAGGTGTTGTTCAAAGATCAGAAAGGTTTCTTTACTTAACGCTCAAACCACCATTCCAAAATCACAAATAAAATATTCTAAAGAAGGATATATCTATGATATATATGATTGGGGAAAATATTGCATTCTACCCTTTAGATCTGTCAAAAGTACAACGTTACCTTGGTTTCAGTATAAAATCATACACCGAATTCTTACAACTAACAAATTTCTAAATATGATTAATTATATTGATTCCAATGCCTGCAGTTTCTGCAACAAATCACCTGAAACCATACAACACCTTTTATTTGAATGTAGTTTAGTACATTCTCTGTGGGAAGCAATAGAAGAATGGATAAGTGTCACGGGGATCCTATAATACCCGTAACTGAATAAAACACGATTATCCAAATATCTCTCCTAACTGTATATCTATTAGATCTGTCTGTATCGGGCAGTTCAATACCCGAGTGGCTCTTCTCTGGGTATACTCAGAGATAGATCTTATATAAAGTATTATATATATATAGCACGTTAGTTCACTTGAAAACACAACAAAACACAATACACTTTGGAATCTGTATTAACCTTAAGCTGACAAATATATTTGCCGCAGTAGTTAATTAACAACAACAAATAATAACAACCCAGAACTGATCACTCAATTAGTTAATCTCTAGGTGTCTAGTTTACACAATATTCTAATCACTTCACCGTGACACAACACCCACACGTGTGACAATTGAGAAACGCTTCCAGGGGAACTTAATTAATAAAGGAATTACAACTCTATTCCTACTTGGTTAATTTTTAATTAACCCTTACTTCTCATTCAGTAACCTTGTAATATAGAATTAATACTGGTACCGATCACAATAAAGACAATAACATACAGTTTACCTAGGTCCTCTAGGATGACCGGCTAAGCTTTATATTTTTAGAACAGTGAAGCCTACAATTTACTTCGTCAGATTACCGGAAACACTGTCTAAATAATATTGGTATAATACAGTATTAAAATATTAAAAGTCACATCAATCACATCAAGGTTATACAACAGAGCAGAAATATATATTTACCAAGTCCAAACGGACACGTTCCCCGGAAGCCTTCCAATATGTTTCTGCTCGATATCTCATGTCATGTCATGTCATAGGGTTTTACGTGCACATTCAGAACAAGCTGTTGTAGCGCACGCCTATCGTGGGCACAAGAGCTGGCCTTGGCCGGCTCCTCCGTCCATGACAGGAAAGGTGGGGGGAGGGGAGAGGAGGGACCGCTTGTACTGGCAGGTGCAAGGGAGCACCAGCAGCCCGATCAAATCGGTAGCAGGCGGGTGGGGGTGGTGGTGGTGCTATGGAATTTGAATGGAGCGGTTAAATGCCAAAGAGAAAAGGGTGCTCAATTTTGATTGAGGGAATTTGGCGCAATTTTGAACGGTCGGTCGAAAGGTAAATGGCCGAGCTAATATAGGTTTTGATATTAGTGAATCGAGAGTAGCTCGTTAATTTTAGACCTTTACGATGCTGTGGTGTCTCCCTAGGTTGCCCATAGGGCCCTTATAAAGGGCCTGACCGCTTCTGGTCGAGGCATCACCAAGTACCAAGTTATTATCAGCAGCAAGTATTGGGGGTTTGGGTTGGGGAGGCCTCCCCCGGGTTCAGCTTCCCCCGGGTGCATTGCAATTGTGTACTCGGAACGGTATTCTTTTGTCCGGTTCCTTATTAGAGTACGTGCTGGGCCATTAAATGGGGGCGGGTGCATTGTTATCATTAGTCAATGCACCCTGTGTACTGATGCAGTGAGCGTGTAGTCTGTGTGTGAATCCTAGTTTTGTGTTAAGGTTGTACCTAATTGTCTTAAGTCCCTATTCTAGTGAGTTCAACGGTCATTCATGCCCACCAATCCCCCTCCGTCCTTGTATAGCATTGAATACAATGACGGAGGGAGAGTTAAACTAGCCTAGCTATCTAATTTGAAGGGTTAAACCCTTATAGTGTAGGTATTGGTTTAAAAAGCCTAGTGCTTGGCATACTTAACTTTATTACCAATGCAATAAACGAAACTAACGGTGGCAAGTAGCAATTGTATACATATATGCACCAATCTAGGTATTTAGTTTGAAGAATTTTGATTCCCGCCCCCTAAATATAGGATTTTAGTAGGCTTACTTGGTTTGTCTTCAGGCTATCTGGATAGTTGGGTATCGGTTTTCCTGCATGTCTTTGCTTCTGGAACCCTAGTTGACTTACCTTAGTTAGCTAGGATGGAATGCATCAGTAATAATAAAAAAAACCCCAAAACAACAACAAAAAAACATGGTGCGGGTGCAAAGACAAATTCGTGCAGTTTATTTAGTTAGGTGTAGTGGGGTTCTTGATCCGTGATTGGCTGGATTGGACCAATGAGAGTGCTGCAAAAAATAGGCGATAATTAGTGGTGTCCTATCTTGGTTGATTATCTAACGATGTTGATTGGCTGGTTAATTAGCCAATTGGGTTACTGCGACTTCGATCCTGTCTTAGTGAGAAAGACAGAAAAAAAAAAGAAAAAAAAAAAGAAAAAAAATTGTTTAAAGAAAATTAATAATAATGTGTCGTTAGCGGGTGGTGTATGCCAGTTGTCAATCACGAGCTTCAGAACATGAACATATTTACAGTAGAATAATATGGTTATCGTGGTTAGGTCTGGATGGCATTGGCATATCTAGTGGTTATTAATCACTCGCTACCGTCCCGCCGTTAATCCCCAGGTTGGAGTGCCTGGTCGAGTGCTTAAGGTTGCTCTTCCATCCAAGGGATGTACAGGTGGGTGGTTTTGAGTAATTGTTAATTTATATTGCTAAATTTATGCCAGCTAATTTGGTCGAGTATATCTCGATATCTCTAAAATCCTATCTGTTTTTAAAAAACCCGAATATCGCCTGGGGGCACATCGCGGTACTCCCCCTATCATGGGATATTTCCACAGCGACCAAGACGGCATATTTTCTTAGATGACCAGACTTACTGTCGCCATTCCGCTGGGAATACATGGTTGTAAAACACAACTCGCGGAGGTATTCCGTTACCACTGGCCACATGGTCTCCACATCTGGTCTGGGTGTGTATTGGGAACAGCTCGACCACCGTCACGCGGGGGTATTACGTAACCCAGCCGCACACGGCCCTCTAAAACAATTAACATCGCCACAGGCGAAAAGATAAGAGCATGTTCCGTCACAATAAGACATGAAACGGGAATTAATATTACTCTAAGCAGAGATTTAGTTATGTTAGGTATGATTAACAACGAAAAAGGTAGTTTTGTAAATTGGTTGACTATCAACATAAATATTATATTTACAGTATGGAAATACAAAAAAGAAATCTACATGTCAATGCCGCGAAAAATATTCTACAAAATAATTTTGAAATAGAAAAATATATTTATTACAAAAATTGCAACTATGAAGCATTTCATAAGAAATGGACACTCTGTATAACACTCTTTGAAATAATTTTTTAATTAAAAATAATGCTTTGAAAGTTCACTTGGAAATAGAGTACTAATTAAAATATCATTCTCTAATACTCTCTCAATATCCCCACAACCTCTTTACACTTGTCTACTGATGTTGCTCTCTCTCTCTTTCTCTCTCTCTCTCTCTCTCTCTCTCTCTCTCTCTCTCTCTCTCTCTCTCTCTCTCTCTCTCTCTCTCTCTCTCTCTCTCTCTCTCTCTCTCTCTCTCTCTCTCTCTCTCTCTCTCTCTCTCTCTCTCTCTCTCTCTCTCGCCCTTTCCGTCTTATAAATATCACAGAAAGCATTAACATATTTAAATAGCATATTTTGTTTAGATAGTATTGTTTAAATATGTACTCTGTAAGGCAGTGACCACGGCTGCCCAGCCTGTTCACTGCCTATGTTCTGGGGGCAATACATCTTTAAAAAAGAGAAACGTTTTAAACCCATACCAACTCAAATAGTAGGTTTAATTTGTTTTTGTTTTTAAACCCATACCAACTCAAATAGTAGGTTTAATTTGTTTTTGTTTTAAACCCATACCAACTCAAATAGTAGGTTTAATTTGTTTTTGTTTTTAAACCCATACCAACTCAAATAGTAGGTTTAATTTGTTTTTGTTTTTAAACCCATACCAACTCAAATAGTAGGTTTAATTTGTTTTTGTTTTTAAACCCATACCAACTCAAATAGTAGGTTTAATTTGTTTTTGTTTTTAAAACTTTCTTTACAAACTACCATCAAATTGCACAGGTTAAATATTCTTTTTTATACAGGTAAGAAGGCAACTGACGGAACAGCCAAAATAAAGCACGTACAGTTCTACCTTTAGTCACCGTGTACTGCATTATCGATTACTTCAGTGACAATGCAACTGAAGCTGGGTACAGTTCTACCTTTAGTCACCGTGTACTGCATTGTCGATTACTTCAGTGACAATGCAACTGAAGCTGGGTACAGTTCTACCTTTAGTCACCGTGTACTGCATTGTCGATTACTTCAGTGACAATGCAACTGAAGCTGGGTACAGTTCTACCTTTAGTCACCGTGTACTGCATTGTCGATTACTTCAGTGACAATGCAACTGAAGCTGGGTACAGTTCTACCTTTAGTCACCGTGTACTGCATTGTCGATTACTTCAGTGACAATGCAACTGAAGCTGGGTACAGTTCTACCTTTAGTCACCGTGTACTGCATTGTCGATTACTTCAGTGACAATGCAACTGAAGCTGGGTACAGTTCTACCTTTAGTCACCGTGTACTGCATTGTCGATTACTTCAGTGACAATGCAACTGAAGCTGGGTACAGTTCTACCTTTAGTCACCGTGTACTGCATTGTCGATTACTTCAGTGACAATGCAACTGAAGCTGGGTACAGTTCTACCTTTAGTCACCGTGTACTGCATTGTCGATTACTTCAGTGACAATGCAACTGAAGCTGGGTACAGTTCTACCTTTAGTCACCGTGTACTGCATTGTCGATTACTTCAGTGACAATGCAACTGAAGCTGGGTACAGTTCTACCTTTAGTCACCGTGTACTGCATTGTCGATTACTTCAGTGACAATGCAACTGAAGCTGGGTACAGTTCTACCTTTAGTCACCGTGTACTGCATTGTCGATTACTTCAGTGACAATGCAACTGAAGCTGGGTACAGTTCTACCTTTAGTCACCGTGTACTGCATTGTCGATTACTTCAGTGACAATGCAACTGAAGCTGGGTACAGTTCTACCTTTAGTCACCGTGTACTGCATTGTCGATTACTTCAGTGACAATGCAACTGAAGCTGGGTACAGTTCTACCTTTAGTCACCGTGTACTGCATTGTCGATTACTTCAGTGACAATGCAACTGAAGCTGGGTACAGTTCTACCTTTAGTCACCGTGTACTGCATTGTCGATTACTTCAGTGACAATGCAACTGAAGCTGGGTACAGTTCTACCTTTAGTCACCGTGTACTGCATTGTCGATTACTTCAGTGACAATGCAACTGAAGCTGGGTACAGTTCTACCTTTAGTCACCGTGTACTGCATTGTCGATTACTTCAGTGACAATGCAACTGAAGCTGGGTACAGTTCTACCTTTAGTCACCGTGTACTGCATTGTCGATTACTTCAGTGACAATGCAACTGAAGCTGGGTACAGTTCTACCTTTAGTCACCGTGTACTGCATTGTCGATTACTTCAGTGACAATGCAACTGAAGCTGGGTACAGTTCTACCTTTAGTCACCGTGTACTGCATTGTCGATTACTTCAGTGACAATGCAACTGAAGCTGGGTACAGTTCTACCTTTAGTCACCGTGTACTGCATTGTCGATTACTTCAGTGACAATGCAACTGAAGCTGGGTACAGTTCTACCTTTAGTCACCGTGTACTGCATTGTCGATTACTTCAGTGACAATGCAACTGAAGCTGGGTACAGTTCTACCTTTAGTCACCGTGTACTGCATTGTCGATTACTTCAGTGACAATGCAACTGAAGCTGGGTACAGTTCTACCTTTAGTCACCGTGTACTGCATTGTCGATTACTTCAGTGACAATGCAACTGAAGCTGGGTACAGTTCTACCTTTAGTCACCGTGTACTGCATTGTCGATTACTTCAGTGACAATGCAACTGAAGCTGGGTACAGTTCTACCTTTAGTCACCGTGTACTGCATTGTCGATTACTTCAGTGACAATGCAACTGAAGCTGGGTACAGTTCTACCTTTAGTCACCGTGTACTGCATTGTCGATTACTTCAGTGACAATGCAACTGAAGCTGGGTACAGTTCTACCTTTAGTCACCGTGTACTGCATTGTCGATTACTTCAGTGACAATGCAACTGAAGCTGGGTACAGTTCTACCTTTAGTCACCGTGTACTGCATTGTCGATTACTTCAGTGACAATGCAACTGAAGCTGGGTACAGTTCTACCTTTAGTCACCGTGTACTGCATTGTCGATTACTTCAGTGACAATGCAACTGAAGCTGGGTACAGTTCTACCTTTAGTCACCGTGTACTGCATTGTCGATTACTTCAGTGACAATGCAACTGAAGCTGGGTACAGTTCTACCTTTAGTCACCGTGTACTGCATTGTCGATTACTTCAGTGACAATGCAACTGAAGCTGGGTACAGTTCTACCTTTAGTCACCGTGTACTGCATTGTCGATTACTTCAGTGACAATGCAACTGAAGCTGGGTACAGTTCTACCTTTAGTCACCGTGTACTGCATTGTCGATTACTTCAGTGACAATGCAACTGAAGCTGGGTACAGTTCTACCTTTAGTCACCGTGTACTGCATTGTCGATTACTTCAGTGACAATGCAACTGAAGCTGGGTACAGTTCTACCTTTAGTCACCGTGTACTGCATTGTCGATTACTTCAGTGACAATGCAACTGAAGCTGGGTACAGTTCTACCTTTAGTCACCGTGTACTGCATTGTCGATTACTTCAGTGACAATGCAACTGAAGCTGGGTACAGTTCTACCTTTAGTCACCGTGTACTGCATTGTCGATTACTTCAGTGACAATGCAACTGAAGCTGGGTACAGTTCTACCTTTAGTCACCGTGTACTGCATTGTCGATTACTTCAGTGACAATGCAACTGAAGCTGGGTACAGTTCTACCTTTAGTCACCGTGTACTGCATTGTCGATTACTTCAGTGACAATGCAACTGAAGCTGGGTACAGTTCTACCTTTAGTCACCGTGTACTGCATTGTCGATTACTTCAGTGACAATGCAACTGAAGCTGGGTACAGTTCTACCTTTAGTCACCGTGTACTGCATTGTCGATTACTTCAGTGACAATGCAACTGAAGCTGGGTACAGTTCTACCTTTAGTCACCGTGTACTGCATTGTCGATTACTTCAGTGACAATGCAACTGAAGCTGGGTACAGTTCTACCTTTAGTCACCGTGTACTGCATTGTCGATTACTTCAGTGACAATGCAACTGAAGCTGGGTACAGTTCTACCTTTAGTCACCGTGTACTGCATTGTCGATTACTTCAGTGACAATGCAACTGAAGCTGGGTACAGTTCTACCTTTAGTCACCGTGTACTGCATTGTCGATTACTTCAGTGACAATGCAACTGAAGCTGGGTACAGTTCTACCTTTAGTCACCGTGTACTGCATTGTCGATTACTTCAGTGACAATGCAACTGAAGCTGGGTACAGTTCTACCTTTAGTCACCGTGTACTGCATTGTCGATTACTTCAGTGACAATGCAACTGAAGCTGGGTACAGTTCTACCTTTAGTCACCGTGTACTGCATTGTCGATTACTTCAGTGACAATGCAACTGAAGCTGGGTACAGTTCTACCTTTAGTCACCGTGTACTGCATTGTCGATTACTTCAGTGACAATGCAACTGAAGCTGGGTACAGTTCTACCTTTAGTCACCGTGTACTGCATTGTCGATTACTTCAGTGACAATGCAACTGAAGCTGGGTACAGTTCTACCTTTAGTCACCGTGTACTGCATTGTCGATTACTTCAGTGACAATGCAACTGAAGCTGGGTACAGTTCTACCTTTAGTCACCGTGTACTGCATTGTCGATTACTTCAGTGACAATGCAACTGAAGCTGGGTACAGTTCTACCTTTAGTCACCGTGTACTGCATTGTCGATTACTTCAGTGACAATGCAACTGAAGCTGGGTACAGTTCTACCTTTAGTCACCGTGTACTGCATTATCGATTACTTCAGTGACAATGCAACTGAAGCTGGGTACAGTTCTACCTTTAGTCACCGTGTACTGCATTGTCGATTACTTCAGTGACAATGCAACTGAAGCTGGGTACAGTTCTACCTTTAGTCACCGTGTACTGCATTGTCGATTACTTCAGTGACAATGCAACTGAAGCTGGGTACAGTTCTACCTTTAGTCACCGTGTACTGCATTGTCGATTACTTCAGTGACAATGCAACTGAAGCTGGGTACAGTTCTACCTTTAGTCACCGTGTACTGCATTGTCGATTACTTCAGTGACAATGCAACTGAAGCTGGGTACAGTTCTACCTTTAGTCACCGTGTACTGCATTGTCGATTACTTCAGTGACAATGCAACTGAAGCTGGGTACAGTTCTACCTTTAGTCACCGTGTACTGCATTGTCGATTACTTCAGTGACAATGCAACTGAAGCTGGGTACAGTTCTACCTTTAGTCACCGTGTACTGCATTGTCGATTACTTCAGTGACAATGCAACTGAAGCTGGGTACAGTTCTACCTTTAGTCACCGTGTACTGCATTGTCGATTACTTCAGTGACAATGCAACTGAAGCTGGGTACAGTTCTACCTTTAGTCACCGTGTACTGCATTATCGATTACTTCAGTGACAATGCAACTGAAGCTGGGTACAGTTCTACCTTTAGTCACCGTGTACTGCATTATCGATTACTTCAGTGACAATGCAACTGAAGCTGGGTACAGTTCTACCTTTAGTCACCGTGTACTGCATTGTCGATTACTTCAGTGACAATGCAACTGAAGCTGGGTACAGTTCTACCTTTAGTCACCGTGTACTGCATTGTCGATTACTTCAGTGACAATGCAACTGAAGCTGGGTACAGTTCTACCTTTAGTCACCGTGTACTGCATTGTCGATTACTTCAGTGACAATGCAACTGAAGCTGGGTACAGTTCTACCTTTAGTCACCGTGTACTGCATTGTCGATTACTTCAGTGACAATGCAACTGAAGCTGGGTACAGTTCTACCTTTAGTCACCGTGTACTGCATTGTCGATTACTTCAGTGACAATGCAACTGAAGCTGGGTACAGTTCTACCTTTAGTCACCGTGTACTGCATTGTCGATTACTTCAGTGACAATGCAACTGAAGCTGGGTACAGTTCTACCTTTAGTCACCGTGTACTGCATTGTCGATTACTTCAGTGACAATGCAACTGAAGCTGGGTACAGTTCTACCTTTAGTCACCGTGTACTGCATTGTCGATTACTTCAGTGACAATGCAACTGAAGCTGGGTACATTGTCTGTTCTATCATGTTGTTTTTACCCCTGTATTTAAAATAACATTTAATCTATATCATTTGATGGTAATTTGTTAAAGTCGCAGACCCCAGTTTCAAGCCGTAAAAATGGACACTAAATTTGATTAATCTACAAACGTGTAACACATCTGGATAAAGTTACAACAGAGTGAAACAAGAGTCTGTGATTTTGAAACGGGGAAATACTGTTAAAAATAGACTAGAACTCGACTACATAACTTTTACTTCTCAAACGCACGTGCGTTTTAATTTTTAAATTTTTTTTTAATGAAAAATGCATTTTGTGGTATTAGAAATACCAGGATGACCAGAGACACTTTTAATGTACGAAAATGGATAATCTAAACAATAAAATATAAGTAATGTTTAATTTTAATGATCATAAACGGCTCTAATAATGAAAAATATGCCTCCAGTGTTTAAAAACTACGGTATGTCACTTTAAGAAACTTGTTTATTTATATAGACATATTTGAATTGGTATGGGTTTTAAAACTTAATACTATTTTGTTTTAATAATTTTAATTGTATTCATTACAAAGGTAATTGCAATTCATCGGTTTCTTTTTGACGCAAATGGGACTAATGTGTGTAATGGAAATTGTATGGGTTTGATAGGATAGGAACTCTTTTTACGTGCCCATATCCACAAAGGTTCAGGCACGCCCACCTCGGATTTGGCCTCTGACTTCGCTATGGGTTTGAGGTGAATGTTCGTAAAACTCGAAACTTTGTGAATAATAATAAGATGAAACTACGCGGTGTTGTGATGCGCTGTAACGGTAAGCACTTCCGATGTTGTGTATTACAACAGCTCTGCACTTAGTGCACTCGATTAAACGGGGAAATTTGTTTTGTAAATCAAGTCGTACCAGCAATATAGTTAATGCCGTGAAACAAATTAGTTAAGATACGTTTATAGAATTCTGACTGCGAATGGAACATATGCGCATGGGAGCTATGAATCTTAGTTACAATAAACATTACGCTCTTAAGAATGGCAGAACCAGATCAACAATGGGGGTGGTATTTGGGGGTGGGTTGAGGGATGTGGGTGTGAGTGTCAGTGGAGGTGGTGTTGTGTTAGACCTTTCTGCAATCAACTTTAGGTGTGATGCCAGTTAACGATGATTCGCGGTACTACTGGTACACCAATATAACTATTATAATGCAAACAATACATACCACGTATATATGATACAATGCTCGAAATATTGCCGTCCAGAACGGGTTTCGCCTGTCAATATCACCGCGGGTTAGGAAGGAAATGTTTTACTTAACGACGCACTCAACACATTTTATTTACGGTTTTATGACGTCAGACATATGGTTAAGGACCACACAGATATAGAGAGAGGAAACCCGCTGTCGCCACTTCATGGGCTACTCTTTTCAATTAGCAGCAATGGATCTTTTATATGCACCATCCCAGAGACAGAATAGCACATACCACGGCCTTTGTTACACCGGGTTTGGAGCACTGGCTGGAACGAGAAATAGCTCAACGGGGCCACCGACCCACGCGCTAGAAAACATTTTTATATGCTGTCTCGTCGGATTGAAAATTATTTTGCGTATATTCTTTATGATCGTATTTGGTCGGTCAGGTAGAATTTGTAGCTTACCAGACCGAATGTCCAGCAGGAATTTCAGCCAATTTTTACCCCTGTGATAGAACCCATCTGTACCGATGCACTCAGTAATTTGTGTAAAAGTCTGGCATTGATCTCTTAGCTTGACTTGTTTTCTTAAATTCTCTGTCCATAGTTGTGCAAAAGGAAAAAGACAGTACTAGAAAGACCATAGTACTAATGGAAATGATACCCACCATGTTTTTAGACATATGTTAAAAAACGGACATAAGAAACACATTATATATTGAAGATAATTGTATAACGATAGACATATTCGATGTAAATAAAAAGAGCGTCTTTTACAGGTGAAAAATAATACTGACAATACAATATCCACAAACGATTTACATGGACAATTTGAAAAGAAGCTTATCAACAGAGCACGCATAAGGTGCAAATATTTTTTTACACATTAAGGGCCTACTGGAGTGCTACAACTCATTTCTCCCATCCCCTATTCGGCCAACTCTGGCACAGAAAACCGTGCCAAAATAGTTTGGCTATAGTATTTATTCTTGCCAACAACAAACAACGTTTCTTAATCAGCTGTATAAAGTGAAGAGCTGTAACTTCACACTGATTTAGACTTGGAATTCAACAGCACAAGAAAACAACACAGTTTTCAACTAAGTAGCATGTGTCAAAAACAAACATCAAGATGCACTTTTTATCATTAGTCTACGATTAATTCCACGTTTCTGGCGCAACCTAGTCTCAAAGCGATTTGCGGACGCAAAACAACACAAAGTCATGGATCTTTTATAAGCACACTTTCCCCCAGACAGGACAACACCTACCACTTGTTAGGTACAAGGTTGGAGTAGAAAATAAATATACTGGCCCACTTCAGTGGTTATACTGTACTTACAAATGTCCATTCCTTTTCTCCAGTTTCCGCACAAACCTTAGTAAAGGAAAGGAATGTTTGTAGTTAACGAAAGAAAAGAAAACGAAAGTTTGTTTATCGACACCACAGCACAATGTCGATCTATATCTATTAGGGCTGTTTTCCATGCGCGCGGATTTTGTCGGTGCCCGCGCCACGCACCCCCCAAACCCCGCGCATATAAATATCGGCCCATAGGTATCTAACATGACAAATGCAACACTTGGTATGGATAGTAAAAGAAATCTCCTGCCGACACATAAGCTACAACTACCGATTATAAACAAGGGTTTTCTATTATACTATTATTATTTTATTATCTCTATAGTCTTCTAAAAACACACCTTGTATGTGTTCTTTCCAACATACAGGATAGAATACAGCACCACTGTTGATATACTTAACCAAAACAGCCGTGCTGGGAGTGTCATAAAGCAATCTTTCGTACGTTGATATACCTGTTGTGGAGTGCTGGTTGAAAAGAAAATAGTCATGACCACATATAGCCGCTATTAGAAATTAGCGAGAAAAATTCGGCAGAGTTACGTCCCCTAACCGCTTCCTAGTTCCGGCGCGTTCCGGTAACAGCAAGAATGGCCGATGACCACAGTTGTTTGTGAATCTTCAGCTGAGATTTATGCATGCCAGCCCCTGACATCATAAATGTCCCCACCTATGCTTTAAAAATAAAGAATGATACAGGTAAAAATTAAGTTGATGAAATTGCGTTTTGTTATAACTGACCATGTGTTAAATATAGGAGATGAATTTAGCGAGCTGTCACCCACCCTGATTGTTTTGGTTTTCTTGCATGAAAATTTTTGATTTTTTTTTTCAAAGATGCAATTTCGCCCCACATTAATTATCATAATTTCATTTAAGCATACAAACACACCTGCAGTTTTAATGAATTGTGTGTGACAGTAACACATTTGTAATAGTTAGATAATAGAAACATGTTTATAGTTCGTCCCATCGGGAACGCATTTTTTCATACTATGGAATTTACTACAAGTTATTTATTTCTGAGCTGCTTGTTTTCTAACTTACACACAAAAATAGTAAATTTTTGTTATTTCCAAAATAATTTTAGTTTTAGTTTTACGTCAAACCAAACTTAAATTATTTACAAAAACAACAAAACAACATTTTTGTAGGAGGATGGGATGGACTATATGTAATATTCCGATCAGAACAGTCCCCTTCCCCACCTGCTATATATATATATTTTTTTTAAAATGTATTTCTGGGGACGCATGACCCGACCCCTCCCCTAAAAACACCACTAGCCAGTCTAGACTTCCTCTACACAATTTCCTGCATACGCGCCTGTATTTCGTTCGCTGCAAATTAATTAGACGTATATACATTGCATTATAAAGTGTCAATTTTTCTGCAATAACAGCTAAATATAATTTAACCTAAAAACATCTACCTATAGTAACAGTACTTGTTTTGTGGACAGGTGAACACTAGCGGACCCTACAATGCCGATTATTTAAGGTAGGTAGGTGCCCAACATGTTAAGATAAAGACATTGTTGTATACATGATTATAAGCTTAAGTGGCAGGCAAAACAAAAAACCTAATATTTTAAAAATAGCCCCCCCCCCTCAAAAGGTTTACCTCCCACCAAAGAAAACCCCAGTAACAAATCTGCTCCCAAATAAACAATAACCTACAAAACAAACCCACACACCAGTACACACGCACAACCAAAAACATAACGCAGACGAACACGCACATTAAAAAAAAGGTTTTATCTATGTACATGTGTACCAGTGGCGTAGGAAGGTGACACGGGGGGGGGGGGGGGGGGGGGGGCACACACACACATGCACACACACGCACATATATAATAATATAAACCATCGTTGTTGCTACTAGATCAAGACAAGTGATATACAGTACCATTACAGTGGCAAACATTAATCACATTTGTATAATTTGGGGGACTTTCTTTTGACTACGGCGTGTCAAAACCTATTTACAAAACACCATCTGAGAAGACAGACTGGCCGGACAAGCCTTGGTGCATATTCATCGTTTTATGAAAATTGACATTTCTCAAATCAATAGCATGTTCCTACGTCACAGACTATTTCAAGGATCCATCCTGGCAACTATGTGAGCAAAATGTTGGTTATCATGGTGCTTTTCGACTATATATATATATATATATATATATATATATATATATATATATATATATATATATATATATATATATATACTATGGAATGCTTAATGGTTGTGCATAATATTAATAATTGCAGGTAGATAGTCGATCGTAACTATTAAAATGAAATTGTGTCCATTACACTATGTCCGTTACACCTTGTCTGACAATGACACTGGACTCGCTGTTCCGAGTTGTTTGCGTATTTTCACCAATAATGCATTTATTTGCATCGTCAGTATTCAGTTACATTTAATATACGTCAGGAAGTGAATTTCTGTATCGTTAGTTTCATTATTAACTACTGCATAGGTCGTAGTTAATAATGCAGCTAGCGGTACAGAAAATCGCAGGTAGTCATTTAGTCAAATTAATATACACTTCCGTTCGTACATAGTTATATATACACAAATACATGCACATTAATTGCAAATATCATAACTTTATTAAGATGCCGTTTTAACGAGTCAATTATCAATGAGCCCCTTTCTCTTGGTCTCCCCTAGGCGTGTTCGTAAGTATTTCTGTTGAGCACAAAACATATTGTACATTTTTTTTTCTGTAAAAGAAGGAGATTGCACACAATCTGACAAACAATAACAGTAATAGAAAACTTTATTAACAATTCAGTAGTAACAAAGGGCCTTTGTTGCAAGCGACTGGAGCGTGAATGCGCCGGAAGTAATTTAGTGGCTGATTGGGGCCGCTTAGCGTTATGCAAATCAAGGGCAGATAAGTATATTTCTAATAGATGATATAGAGATAGATCCTGTGACCCTTCACACCAAGTGGTAGCGCTCTGCGATTGAGCTACATCCAACACCAATATTTAATTAAACGAGTGCAACCTTAAGTTTAGTTTCTCTCCGAAACGATCCCCTATCTAACAAGCACTGATTAAACGCGCGCAGCATTACGTTTTGTAGCCTAATAGCTTTTCCGTGTCGCTGAGTTCTTCTTCTTCTTCTTTTCTTTTTATCATGATTTGAAAAAGAAGATAAAAAAGAAAGGTCAAATGGTTTGCCAAATCCCTGATATCTGATAGATGAATAAACCAGAAGTAAATGATAAAAATGCGATCATGTACGATTACAATCAGTGCGATCAAAGTGAAGGTGGATAAAGTTATTAAGATGTAAAATGGCTGTTTGACAGCGTCATTAATGGGATATCCGTGTCGGCGTACCACTAGTGTTTAGAGTTGGGTGGCAGGTTACCTTGCACTAAATGAAGAACGACAGTCGTGTCATGGTTCTGTGTACACCGTGAATAATTTACGGATTCGGAGTAAAAGCACCCGCTGCTCTGATTGGTAGTAATTAGTGACAATATTTATTTGTGTATATTTTCATTCATTCTTTATTGACTTTGAGCTATATAGCTCATAAGTTACATCAAGAAAATATATAAATACATAAATACACAAATACATATACTATTCCTAATAAACTAATATATTTGATTTAATGAGCAATTGTTAGACTATGTTGAGAGATTGAAATGAGTATCATGGTACAGGTACATTTGAACTGTGATTTTGTATTTATAAACTGAGGGATGCCAATGAAAACTTTTAAATCTTCTAAATACTCCATGATACATTTTCTGTGCAGGTAGTTAAATGTAGATTCACATTAAAAAAACAAATGTACTGCCTTGGTGGAATGATACACTGATTATTGTAAAACAAATGTACTGCCTTGGTGGAATGATACACTGATTATTGTAAGACAAATGTACTGCCTTGGTGGAATGATACACTGATTATTGTAAAACAAATGTACTGCCTTGGTGGAATGATACACTGATTATTGTAAAACAAATGTACTGCCTTGGTGGAATGATACACTGATTATTGTAAAACAAATGTACTGCCTTGGTGGAATGATACACTGATTATTGTAAAACAAATGTACTGCCTTGGTGGAATGATACACTGATTATTGTAAGACAAATGTACTGCCTTGGTGGAATGATACACTGATTATTGTAAGACAAATGTACTGCCTTGGTGGAATGATACACTGATTATTGTAAAACAAATGTACTGCCTTGGTGGAATGATACACTGATTATTGTAAAACAAATGTACTGCCTTGGTGGAATGATACACTGATTATTGTAAGACAAATGTACTGCCTTGGTGGAATGATACACTGATTATTGTAAGACAAATGTACTGCCTTGGTGGAATGATACACTGATTATTGTAAGACAAATGTACTGCCTTGGTGGAATGATACACTGATTATTGTAAGACAAATGTACTGCCTTGGTGGAATGATACACTGATTATTGTAAGACAAATGTACTGCCTTGGTGGAATGATACACTGATTATTGTAAAACAAATGTACTGCCTTGGTGGAATGATACACTGATTATTGTAAAACAAATGTACTGCCTTGGTGGAATG
This sequence comes from Gigantopelta aegis, assembly GCF_016097555.1. Lineage (NCBI taxonomy): Eukaryota > Metazoa > Mollusca > Gastropoda > Neomphalida > Peltospiridae > Gigantopelta > Gigantopelta aegis. The sequence continues at coordinate 28,551,979 of NC_054712.1, forward strand.
ATACACTGATTATTGTAAGACAAATGTACTGCCTTGGTGGAATGATACACTGATTATTGTAAGACAAATGTACTGCCTTGGTGGAATGATACACTGATTATTGTAAGACAAATGTACTGCCTTGGTGGAATGATACACTGATTATTGTAAGACAAATGTACTGCCTTGGTGGAATGATACACTGATTATTGTAAAACAAATGTACTGCCTTGGTGGAATGATACACTGATTATTGTAAGACAAATGTACTGCCTTGGTGGAATGATACACTGATTATTGTAAGACAAATGTACTGCCTTGGTGGAATGATACACTGATTATTGTAAGACAAATGTACTGCCTTGGTGGAATGATACACTGATTATTGTAAAACAAATGTACTGCCTTGGTGGAATGATACACTGATTATTGTAAAACAAATGTACTGCCTTGGTGGAATGATACACTGATTATTGTAAGACAAATGTACTGCCTTGGTGGAATGATACACTGATTATTGTAAAACAAATGTACTGCCTTGGTGGAATGATACACTGATTATTGTAAAACAAATGTACTGCCTTGGTGGAATGATACACTGATTATTGTAAGACAAATGTACTGCCTTGGTGGAATGATACACTGATTATTGTAAGACAAATGTACTGCCTTGGTGGAATGATACACTGATTATTGTAAAACAAATGTACTGCCTTGGTGGAATGATACACTGATTATTGTAAAACAAATGTACTGCCTTGGTGGAATGATACACTGATTATTGTAAAACAAATGTACTGCCTTGGTGGAATGATACACTGATTATTGTAAGACAAATGTACTGCCTTGGTGGAATGATACACTGATTATTGTAAGACAAATGTACTGCCTTGGTGGAATGATACACTGATTATTGTAAGACAAATGTACTGCCTTGGTGGAATGATACACTGATTATTGTAAAACAAATGTACTGCCTTGGTGGAATGATACACTGATTATTGTAAAACAAATGTACTGCCTTGGTGGAATGATACACTGATTATTGTAAGACAAATGTACTGCCTTGGTGGAATGATACACTGATTATTGTAAAACAAATGTACTGCCTTGGTGGAATGATACACTGATTATTGTAAGACAAATGTACTGCCTTGGTGGAATGATACACTGATTATTGTAAGACAAATGTACTGCCTTGGTGGAATGATACACTGATTATTGTAAGACAAATGTACTGCCTTGGTGGAATGATACACTGATTATTGTAAGACAAATGTACTGCCTTGGTGGAATGATACACTGATTATTGTAAGACAAATGTACTGCCTTGGTGGAATGATACACTGATTATTGTAAGACAAATGTACTGCCTTGGTGGAATGATACACTGATTATTGTAAAACAAATGTACTGCCTTGGTGGAATGATACACTGATTATTGTAAAACAAATGTACTGCCTTGGTGGAATGATACACTGATTATTGTAAGACAAATGTACTGCCTTGGTGGAATGATACACTGATTATTGTAAGACAAATGTACTGCCTTGGTGGAATGATACACTGATTATTGTAAGACAAATGTACTGCCTTGGTGGAATGATACACTGATTATTGTAAAACAAATGTACTGCCTTGGTGGAATGATACACTGATTATTGTAAAACAAATGTACTGCCTTGGTGGAATGATACACTGATTATTGTAAAACAAATGTACTGCCTTGGTGGAATGATACACTGATTATTGTAAAACAAATGTACTGCCTTGGTGGAATGATACACTGATTATTGTAAGACAAATGTACTGCCTTGGTGGAATGATACACTGATTATTGTAAAACAAATGTACTGCCTTGGTGGAATGATACACTGATTATTGTAAAACAAATGTACTGCCTTGGTGGAATGATACACTGATTATTGTAAGACAAATGTACTGCCTTGGTGGAATGATACACTGATTATTGTAAAACAAATGTACTGCCTTGGTGGAATGATACACTGATTATTGTAAAACAAATGTACTGCCTTGGTGGAATGATACACTGATTATTGTAAGACAAATGTACTGCCTTGGTGGAATGATACACTGATTATTGTAAGACAAATGTACTGCCTTGGTGGAATGATACACTGATTATTGTAAAACAAATGTACTGCCTTGGTGGAATGATACACTGATTATTGTAAGACAAATGTACTGCCTTGGTGGAATGATACACTGATTATTGTAAAACAAATGTACTGCCTTGGTGGAATGATACACTGATTATTGTAAAATTGCACCGAAAGAATGAATGGATGAATGAATGAATGAATGAATGAATGAATGAATGTTTAACGACACCCCAGCACAAAAATACACATCGGCTATTGGGTGTCACAAATGGTAAGTCTACGAAAACATGTTTAAACGTAACCTTTCAAAAGAAGTCTAAACTTAACCTTTATCTTTTCTGTTTGAATTTGTACAGAAACTCCAAAAAACATTTCGGATGGTTGGTGTGATGAATAATTTTGTCTGTCTATCCGTTCATTAACATTTTAATACGGTCCTTACACACACTTTGTAAAAACTACACACAGTGATTTTATATCAAACATCGTCTAACCTCTGTGTTCCCCAATGTGTAAGGCTACGATTATTACCCAGCGGTTTCGTACATCTGGATAGAAGATTCCTCTTCGTTGTTTGTTCAAGGCTTAGTCTATGATCTGTATCTAAAAAAAACAACCCCCAAAAAACGTTTTGTTTAACGACACCACTAGAACACATTGATTTATTAATCATCGGCTATTGGATGTCGGTCTGTATCTAATAATTGAACTTGTTTACGTTTGGATGCACTTGTAAGAAAATAAGTTCCCCTCAAACTAGTCAATAACAAAGCATATCACTTACAAATTTAACTATTTTCACTAATAATAAAACAAAGTATCTTTAAATAATAATAATACTACTAAAATTATTAAAAGAAGTTTGCACACCTCCAATTAAAAGTTATATTTTATCGACTCGAGATTTCGATTTTTTTTTTTAATAAATTATGATTTATGTAATTTTTCCAATTCAAATGGCGAGACAAAGTAATAAAATAGTCTCCCACCAGTTTTGCACCAGTCGATCATCTTCGATTGTATTATCACAACGAAGTTCAGAAAAACATTTCGTCGCCATTTTCCATCTTAATTCAAAAGGTGAATGTCGCTCAGTTAGCTTTTTTGTTCTTCCGAGTTTACAAATCGGAAATACGAGCTCCAGAACTTTTCGGGTGCTATTTCAAGTCGGAAGTTATCGAAACGGTAATTACGAGCACACTCAAACGCAGCATCAGTATGGTCTCACTACACAGATGTCATCTGCCATTGAAACTCGTGTTAAATTGCCCAACTTTAAATGAAGATTGCTAATAGAACACTATTGCGAACATACATTATGTAGTCGTTTATTTTCACTCCAAAACTGAGAACATTTCCGTCTCAGTTTTTTGCTATATGACCGCATCTGGCTGTAGTACTGGTCCGAACAGGTGGTTCATTAACCGATTCATTCCGGCTGTCTCTTGCGCTATACACCCATGTCCCAAAAGGTCAATGCACAATATTACAAAATAACATGGGCAAAATACAGCCAGAAGGCTTACCAAGAAACATACATATTGTTTTAATTCTTCCCCAATTCCTAGAAGTGAATATGTGAACCACAACATATGTTACAATTAGGAACTATAGTGGACCGTAATGGATGATCCGGAAGTGATATGTGTAGTGAGACCTAAATCCCAATCCCCTCCCACGCATTTCGCCCACTAGATTTCACCAGCACCACTAATTGGTTGCAATAGTGGCATGACCAAAAACATGTGTTTTGTGTACGGGTTGAGATTGATTCGTCCATTATTTATTTCGTGCAATAAAATTCGCTCACTAATAAACTCGAGGCAACTCGTCCACAACCAATGGAAAATATATCTATGTTACATTCCAAATGCGCATGCGCAAGTTTCGTAGCAACTCGCTGACGCTAAATGCGAAATTATGCAAGATTTCGCAATAGTACCCATTGAGTGGCATTGGTAGCGTTTACACGGTTGCGCGTATTGAAACTACACGGTCTTATTAATTTTCTAACGTTTTGGACCCGTGTTGGATTTCGGAGTCATTTATGGATAATCGTTTACAATAAAATAACTGTGACCCTGTGTGTGGCCTCTGTGTGTGGCCTCTGTGTGTGGCCGTGCTTGGACCTGAATATAGCCTTATGGCTCTGTTTGTGGCCCTCAGTCAAGGATGCAAACAAAAGGGTGAAGATATGCGTTAAAGGCAAAGTTAAAGAACTGACAATTGAAAGAGACATTCTGGGTGTGTTGTGGCACTTTCAAATAAGCACAACGCTCCGGTGGAAACCGACAAAGTTTTGTCCTACTGTCTTGGTCCTGTTACTCTGTGTTTGGCACACCCAGATGGAACAAGAAGAACAAAAGTTGAAAAATAAACTACTAGATATCTTCAGTGAGAACTGCTAGGTTTTGGACTCAGCCAAACTGCCAGGAAAGGAATCTGCCTCTGCTTATATCATTGATCTGATGGCAACAGTGAGGGATATTACGCAAATTCCCGAGACGTTTAACAATTAGCCATGAAGATATTCAACCTTCTTCCAGTTGCATACAAGAGAATTGACATCGTTGCTGATACATACAGAGACAAGTCAATCAAGGAGGCAGAAAGAAGTCACAGGAGATGTAGTGACCAGTACATCATTAAAGGCCCAAAAACGAAAGTACCAAGAAACTTCAGTCATTTCCTTTCAAACGGCTCGAACAAGGAACGACTGATTGGTATGATCATGCAGGTTTGGGGAGAAAATTATTCTCGATTAGTGGATGATGAAACTATTTATTTCTCTAAGACTGACAACTGTTACCTGGTCACAAATGAAGCTATAACAGTTGTTGAGATCAAGAAGAAGCGGATACCAAAATATCCCTTCATGTTCAACATGCACTCACAACCATTCCTGGTCCCATCAATATCCAATCACCATCTGGAGACACTGACATACCAATTATTCTACTGGTACTGTTTCGTGATGCTAAATATAGCATATACCTGGATAATGGTCATGGCAACAGCAGAAAGATATATAACATATCCAGCTGTGAACCGTCTGTTCTTGTCAAGAAGACTTTGATTGGACTACACTCATTCACAGAAAATTATTATGTGTCTGCATTTTTTTCGAAAAGGAAAGATGTGCTTCACACTCCTACAAAAGGATACCAAGTACAATGGAGCTTTTGCTGAGCTTGGAAGTGACTGGAATGTGGATGACAGAAAACTGGGCATATTGGAAGACTATGTTTGCAAGTTATATGGTAGAAAGCGCACCAAAAGTGTCAACACACCACGACGGCAATACAACAAAGACGGACGAATAGTTTACCTGTCTCTGTTACCACCCTGCAAGAAGAGCTTGGCCTTACACATCCAGAGAGCCAACTATGTGTGCCGCATATGGAGATTATCGTCTGTTGCAAAAATCGATGCTCCAAACCCAACGTTGTATGGCTGGACAGACGATATGTCTATTCAGTGGACACAAACTTCATTCCCGGATGACATTATGTCACTTCTTTGTTGTGAAGGCGAGGACTTTAATAATGCTGCACTAGATACAGAAGAATCACAAAATGATATAATCGACTACTCGGATGATGATGAATACATCTGAATCAACATATTGAGCCATGAGTGATTTAACGAAAACTGCACTGTAACAAATGCCAAGTTTTGCCACTGAAACATTTGCAGCTAAAATTATACACATTTGTTCAGGTCGCTGAAGCAGAACAGTTTAAGGACCTCTCTATGTTAGTCCCTTTGTGACACCTTTCTGGGATGGTATATGGGGACTCACCTCTAAAACCTATGTTACTGGGGTTTTTTTTGTAGTTTAGCCCCCTCCCAAAATAATTATCGTTGGAAAGCTATTGCATCCATCTATCCAATGATATCAAGGTTTTTAACATATTTATTTGGAGATGAAGTAAATGCCTATAAACCTTCACATCGATAGCGGAAAAAAGTCGTAAAATAGGCAGGGTAAAATCAAAGAAAGGGGTCAAACTAGTATTTTGCCCCAGAGTTGGTGCGATCAACAGGCAGATCATACTACAGGAAGGTGTTAGCTACACAAAATTACTAGTCCCATAAATTCCCCTTTCAGGTGACACGCCCCCCTCCATCTACACCTGGACTAATATGTACACATCGTTCTAAATATTGCATACAAATGAACGTAAAGTCGCAGAGCCTAGTTTCAACCCGTGAAAATGGACATTACGTTTGGTTAACATACAAATCTGTATATCATTTGGATAAAAGTTTGTAAAGTTTAAACTGGGAAATATAACCGTTACTTCTCAGATGTACGTGCGTTCTTTTAAAAATACGAATAATGCATTTCGTGGTATTAGAAACACCAGGATGTCTACTTTTAATAATAAAAAAACCTACTTTAATAGTGGAAAATACACCATAGTATTTAAAACCTCATAACATAAGGTAGCGCATGCTCGACCCGTCACCATACCTTTCGAGATAAATAAATTGGAACTTTTTCGGCCTCGGTGGTGTCGTGGTTAAGCTATCGGACATAAGGCTGGTAGGTACTGGGTTCGCAGTCTAGTACCGGCTCCCGCCCAAAGCAGGTTTTAGGTGTAAGACCACTACACCCTCTTCTCTCTAACTCGCCACTAACAACTACCCGTCTGTTATGGACAGACAGCCCAGATAGCTGGGGTGCGTTCCCAGGAAGGAAGGAAGGAAATGTTTTATTTAACGACGCACTCTACACATTTTATTTACGGTTATATTGCGTCGGGCTTATGGGTAAGGACCTCACAGATATTGAGAGAGGAAACCCGCTGTCGTCACTTCATGGGCTACTCTTTTCGATTAGCAGCAAGTGATCTTTTATATGCACCATCCCACAGACAGGATAGCACATACCACGGCCGTTGATATACCAGTCGTGGTGCACTGACTGGAACGAGAAATAGCCCAATGGGACCACCGACAGGGATCGATCCTAGACCGACCGCGCATCAAGCGAGCGTTTTACCACTGGGCTACGTCCCGCCCCATGTCCCCAGGAGAGCGTGCTTGAACCTTAATTGGATATAAGCACGAAAATAAGTTGAAATGAAATGAACTTTTTGTACCTGTCGTCTTTGCCCGTTGAACTGATAATGGCAGCAGCATATAAAAAGCTTCTACCAGATCATTCTGTAACACTGTTCCTGTTTAGCTTCCTTAACGCTGTTGTTTTTACACAGCCGAATATACACACATTAGCTTATGTAGGAATTAGACCGAAAAAACAATGTTTATCATTCTACCTTAGAGGAAGAAAGTAGCTTCTGTGACGTCATTCTGCTAACAAAAATTCCACCTGCAGTTTGAAATATTACCACTGTTTACTTGGAGGTGTCCGAAAAAACAAGCAAATCCCATTAAACGTCAGTAGATAGACAACACACTACATTATATGACATTCGACCCATGACCAGGTCCGTAGAAGACTAGGGGTGGGGGCGAGGCAGAAGCTACTTGCTACAAATGGAAAAATATTACGGGATTTCCTCTCAAAACCTGTATCCTAAAACTGTATCCTAACCGGACGTGAGCGATGCGAGCGATTATTTTAGAAATCATTGATTTCAATCGCCGTATCCTAACCGCACGCGTACGGCGCGACAGATAAATTATATTGCGGCACGGAGAGGGGGTAGAGACCCACTATGTATGTATGTGTGTATGTATGTGTGTGTGTATGTATGTATGTATGTATAGAGATTATTATACGAGCTTGTGTGTCGTACTGATTTTACGAAACGAGTGTTAGAATTTTTGTATTGCACAAGCGGGAGCGAGGGTAATACATGAATCCTGACACGAGTTTCGTAAAATCAGTACGACTCACACGTGAGTGTAATACTTTCTTTATTATTCATATTATTATTGTTGTTTTCTTTATGAATAACAAGACCCAACTCAAAATGTTTCAGCCACAACTAGAAGGAGACGACGAAATGACGTCATATTTCAACTGCATGGTCTGAGCTAGGACTGGAGAAGTAACATGTTATGACGTCGCTTCCCACAATTAGGTCATTACACTTGTTATTACACGTGTGCTTCGTATGATTATTATTAACTCGGTTATGTTGAACCATATGGATAATAAATGTATGTATGTATACATGTATGTATGTATGTATGTATGTATGTATGTATGTATTGATGTATGAATATCTATATATTATATGTCGAGGTTGACTATTACATACATAGATATTAACGCACTGTATGTATGTATGTGTGTGTATGTATGTATGATTTTATAAAATGTAATACAGTTAAAAAACAAACAAGTTTGATGGGGTGGGGGGGGGGGGGGCATGGCCCTCCCTGCCTGCCTACGCCACTGGTGTTAAGATTCCAGGATCGATCAATCGACCAATCTATCGCACTAGTGTTGTATTGTAGAACTCCGCCTGTAGCTGCTGGCGTTGATAATGATCTGTCCCACACCTGCACGACATTATCTGGGTCATTAGACGCTAGTTACATTAACTTTAAAACTATAAACGTGCAGCAATAATACTCACCATTAACGCTTAAACAAAGTCTGCAACTCGTCTATGTGGGGGCGGGACGTAGTCCAGTGGTAAAGTGATCGCCTGATGCGCGGTCGGTCTAGGATCGATCCCTTTAAGTGGACCCGTTGGGCTATTTCTTACTCGTTCTAGCCGTGATATGTGCTATTTTGTCTGTGAGATGGTACATATAAAAGATGCCTTGATTACCAAAATGTTTGACTTAATTAATAATAATGTGCTCTAGTGGTGTCGTTAAACAAAATATACTTTAATTTTTCTTCTGTGTGAATCAACTGATTGTCGTAAAAAGATCACGTTTTATTACCCATATGGGCTCAAATATACGGGGTAATATTTTTTCGATCTCTGCACAGTGTGCAGATTGCTTCGACAGTCACTGATTGGCTGGCTTTAAAAAGACAAGATTTGATTGGCAATTACATACTGCCGGGACTACTTTTTGTTCATTCATGATTCCATTCATCTGTCAAACTATTACTACGAACTTCAAATATTTTTTTACAATACGAACATTTACGGAATTAAAAATCAAAATATATGTACAAATGTTTAAAAATGTTTTTATTTTATTATTTTGACTGGGTTTTTTTGGAACTATTCTTTGGTGGATACTGTTGGGTGTGCATCGGCAACGGCGCGTATGAATATATTGTTATGGCTGGTAGAGCTTGTTAGTTGTTACAGCAGCGAGAACGTAAATATACTTTTAAAATCGTTAAAGATTGACAATGGGTAATAAAGAGAATAACCAACTCACTACGAGGAATTACGGATTATCTGTCCCTTGTGAATTAATGCTGTAAAACCCTCGCCAGAGGCTCGGGTTTACAACATTAATTCACGAGGGACAGATAATCCGTAATTCCTCGTAGCTCGTTAGTTATTCTCTAATTATGTGCACAAATACTGTAATTTTATACAAAATAACCACAGTTAAACAGTGACCTTCACATAACGGACACCTATTTTAATCAGGAATGATAAGGACCATTTTTTCCGAATGGCTTGCATGATGGACCAAACAATCACATGCTTAAAGTAAATGTGACCGTCACAAAACAATCACCTGTCTAAAACGACCACATGTGTAATTAAGAATAAGTGTAATTTTTCTTCTGAATGCATTGGATTATCTATTAAACAGTCACCAGAGGCGGATCCATGGGACCCTTCCCCTAAAAATATCCAAGTGCCCCCCCCCCCCCCCCCCCCCCCATTGTGATGTCCTTTTCACGAGTTAAACCAAGTGCTCTTTTCGCGTTAGTCACCTACCCGCAAAATAGTTCATGGACCCCACCCTGATCACTTAATAAATAATAAAGCACTTCTGTAATTAAGAATAAAAGTTCGTCTTCTAATAACCAACCATTTGGCCTGAAGAAGTTACTCTTATTTAAATACTGAACTTTATTTTAATCATATTCTAAGCTCTTCTTTTTTGTTCGATTCTGTTTAACTTTCTATTCGTACTCATATCCAATGAAAACTTAAACTCACTGTCCTTGGCACACATTTCATCTATCTGGGTGACTAATAATTATTGTTAATGGTTAGCGAGAAAGAGAGACAGAGAGAGAGAGAGAGAGAGAGAGAGAGAGAGAGAGAGAGAGAGAGAGAGAGAGAGAGAGAGAGAGAGAGAGAGAGAGAGAGAGAGAGAGAGAGAGAGAGAGAGAGAGAGAGAGAGAGAGAGAGAGAGAGAGAGAGAGAGAGAGAGAGAGAGAGAGAGAGCGTGCTGGTATAGGGATGCGAACCCAGGACCTGACAACCTTATGTCAGTTGCTTTTTTTAACGACGATGCCTATGCCACCGAGACCGTTACATTGTTGATTAATTTCATTTCACTCCAGTTTCATTTTCCTGCTTACATCCAATTAAACTTCAAGCACGCTGTACTTGGCACACGCCTCCGGTATCCAGGCTAAGCAACTTCATCACCGAGGCCGTAGCTTTGTTGCTGGATTAATTACGTTTGTATAACTAATTCTGTCTATCGACACAAGAGGATATATTAAATTGGTTTAATTTGACAGCAGCGTGGTCGAAAACACCACCCGAAAAGCTTAGGCTGCGGTATTCGAACGACACCTCCAAGCCATTTGTGTGGATAATTAGCTTTAATTTCTGTCGCTCTCTGCAAAGAAAATGTAGGCCAGTAATTTAAAGCTGTATTATCGCAGTGCCTGCTACTCTGGTAAACAATTTTACAATTATTTGTGATAAATATCTACAATATCAGTTAATATATATATATTTTTTTAGCAAGTACTTGCATAACAATTGTAATCTTCCGCCATCCAGTAACACATTTTAATAATCCTGGGTACAAAAAAATAATGTGCAACTTTAAGGTGACTCGTGTTTAATGAACACTAAGCTAAATACATACTACAGCATTGAAGAGGTGTACATGACAGACTCCTTTCACCTATGTGGCGGTCATCATAATCATCGTCATTATTATCATCACCATCATCATCATCCCCACTGCCACCATCATTATCATCATCATCATCATCATCGTCCCCACTACCATCATCATCATCACCACCACTATCATCATCACCATCATCATCATCCCCACTACCACCACCACCATCATCATCACCATCATTATCATCATCACCAATACCACCACCACCACCATCACCACTACCACCACCACCGCCAACAACATCATTATCATCACCACCACCACCATCACAACCACCACCACTACTATCACCACCACCATCATCATCATCATCATAATCATCATCATCACCAGCACCATCATTATTATCATCACCACCATCATCATTGTCATCATCATTATCATCACCACCACTACCACCACCACCACCACCACCACCATCGTCATAACCATAACCATAATCATCATCATCACCACCACCACCACCACCACCACCACCACCACCATCCTTTATCACCACCACCACTACCAGCATCGTCATAACCATAACAATCATCATCACCACAACCA
>NC_054712.1:28568629-28573629 GCF_016097555.1 Gigantopelta aegis
CGGGTTTAGGACACCTAATCGTACGTTCCAAATTTCTTTTTTTCAGAACAGTTTGTGAAGACTGCGACCAACTATACACTGAAAGGTCTGCCGTCCGCAGACATGTGGTTGTTCATCACGACAGACCTGGTGGGCACCAGTGCACTGACTGTGGACGAGTGCTTTCAACTCGAAGTCATCTCAATAAGGACACCGCGTTTCCGGATTCATTGGAATGGAGGATCTAGTTTTTATATATTGTTTAACAAATCATAATGCAATGTAGCGTTACTTTGTTATTAGTCCCCCACTGGACATCTAAAACACCAATCCTAGTATATGGATACATGCCGTGTATCTCGAATAGGTCACTGTGACCTTGACTCTTACCCTTGACCTACATCTGGGGGGTTTCAGATGTGTTTAGAAAAAATTTAATGACAATGTGACGTACGTTGTATTGTGTACATAAAGGTTCCACAACGAATGACGGCTGATTATTGTATTTATTTCACTCTCGTTGGTTAAGACATGGGTTATAGTCTTAGGTGACATTTTGAAAATTAACTAACGTGAGTGACATATGTAAGATAGTCAAACTTCACGAATTGAGAAACTTATTTCATAAATGAGGGGATTTATATTACATTTCTGTTGCCATTCTACTAAAAAAAAAATTATTGCTCAAGATGATCAGAGAAAAATTAGGAATTACAATTGTGACGTCACATTAAAAATATTGCATCACAGTACGTTTTTATCCAATCCAAAGCCTCTGAGGTGTTTCTCATCTGGAGTGTGATAACCTATAATTTATGTTTCATTACTGCTGCCAGTGGTATCACAGTGTCCGTGATGTAACACGAGCAGTTATAGGATAAATAGACTATGCAGGCTGCCTTTGAATATAAATGTACAAGCAATCAAATCATAAGCAATTATATATAAGCATTTACAGGTCTCGAACAATACATGGGTTGTTTTTTATTTAGAAATAAGGACGCATTTGAATAGTTGAAACAGTTTATGTGTACAATTTATTTGCATGTAACATCTGAACACATGAGCATATTGTCCTTGATTCATAATGAAGGGAGTATCTTTCCTTCATCCACCTTGTAGTTGGTACGTGCAGGTTGAACTCCTTGAGGTGGTCCAGGATATATACCGGTGAGAAAACCTTCTCATGAATCTGATAAACTGACCTCCAAAAAACCCGTTCCCTGTCCAAAATATGTCCTTGTTGACGTCAGAATACCTCATGCAGGATGAATTACCGTGACAGTGCCGTTTTAGAGTATCTTTAAATAATGTATAGGAAATGTTTTTTTTGTTTTTTTTTGTGTGTGGAAACCCCCCCCCCCGCCATTTTGAACACTGCTTCTGAAACGTGACATTGTTTCTGTTATATCATTAGTATACATGTCTGTGCCAAGGGACGGTTCATTTAACACTTGAAATGTATGATTATCATCACTGTCATTTACACTCCGAGTTGCGAATGACAACCTCTTCCTAAATCGCTTTTCTCCTTTCTTTTGTGATGATATCTGCTGTGGTGGTGTTGGAAATTCCTTGTTGGATGTAAGATATACATCTATAGGTGTTGATATGGAAGATGCTTTCTTAAATGGACTGAGGAATCACAATTTGCAAACTCTGAGGTACGACGATTACACAGCCTTTTGCCAGAACTGGATATCCTAGGTGTCAAGACGGGAAACAACTTTCCTCTTTCGTGATTAGTAAATGCCTAACTTAACTGGACTCTTTTTGTATCTCCCCATTACTGAAAGAAAAAAACCCCACACACCTTAAGTTGAAATATATAATATTTTAGGGGTACAAATTCAAATATAATTTTTTGAAGTAAAGGAAATCTTGGCTTAAATCCGGGGGAGCAGACGAAAATGTGCCTAAACTATAAGAAATGTCTTGCATGAACAATTATACAATGACTTTCCAAAACGTATTTGCTTAATTTAGCTCCCAGGGTGTACAAGCTCTCACCATGACACTTTCTAAGTATATACATATAACTTGATTCGTTAAAATAACACCAAACATTTTGATCATGTTTGTTTTGACCGTCAAAACAACAAGGTTTTTCTTCAATAGCTTTTGTTCGGTTGATCAAAATCGAAAATTACGTAAACAGATGGATAGAGTATTCATTCTAGAGCCGTATCGCAATATTATTTTAATCAGAAAGGCATTTAGCATGCATCTGTAAGACAAAATGTACTCACCGTCGTGGAAGTGGTATACGAAGTTCAAGTACGTGTCATACGGTTTAGATTGGACCCCTTGCATATGGAGTTTTTAGATTTGCAGGTGTTATTGTCTATTTCCCCCCCCGCAAATGTCATTGTTAAAAATGAAACATTTGTGGCCATATGGCTATGTCCATTGTAAAATGAATCGTTTTTCTACGAAACTGTATATTTGGTATTTCTTGAAAATAAATATCTGGCTACAATCCAACTGTAGACCCTTGGACCGTCAACTTGGCCTGTTTCAATTGCTAATGACGTCATTAGCTTTCTGGGTGTTATTTTCATTGATCCCGGAAAAAGAATGTAATTAACCAATCACAATACATATGACACTCGCCTTCAGTTTACAATCATCCATTCATTTATTCATACACTTACACGTGCTACAATATACCACGTACACCGAAAAGAAATCTTCATCATTACTACCGCAACCACCACCACCGCCACCACCAACCACCATCACCATCACCACCACTACCACCACCACCACCACCACCACCACCACCACCACCGCCACCACCAACCACCAACCACCATCACCACTACCACCACCACCGCCAACCACCATCATCACCACCACCACCACCACCACCACCACCGCCACCACCAACCACCATCACCACCACTACCACCATCACCACCACCGCCAACCACCATCACCACTACCACCACCACCGCCACCACCATCACTACCACTACCACCACCATCACCGCCACCACCACTACTACTCCTACTCTTACTACTACTCCTACTCCTCCTACTACTACTGCTGCTGCTCCTACTACTACTACTACTACTACTACTACTACTACTACTACCTACTACTCAGTGGCGAATCCAGAAAATCCATTTGTGGAGGGGAAATGACATGAGGTGGAATGCCAAGGGAACTTTAGGTGAGGTTTGGAGGGGGATTGTAAAACAAGAAAGCAAATTAATATATAATAAAATTATAACTGTCGCCAAATTTAGGGGAGAGCGGGCCCCTGGTCCCTCCCCCTAGATCCGCCTCTGCTACTAACTCATTAACCCCTGTTCTAGGCAGACTGCCCACGTACCTGAAGTGCAATGTTGCGAACAGCGTACTTGATTCTTAATTGGTTATAATGTCCATGAGCACAGAAATAAGTCACCATCATATTAAACTCGACAAGCCATGACGACTGAATCAGCATACAAATACTGGGTCACAAGGCATGAAAGACCCGAACACCGCAAGTACACTGATGGTAATCGTTGCCGTGCACCAAATCACTTCCACTTAGTGATAATATTAAGTTTCTAGTAAACCAATATAAGCAGTGTAATTAACCTATTCGGGTAGTTGAGTAATACACAGAGAAACAATAATAATCCGACGCAAAACATGTTTTAGTTTTGTTTAACGACACCAGTAGAGAACACACCACGACTGGCATATCAAAGGCCGTGGTATGTACTACCCTGTCTGTGGGATGGTGCATATAAAAGATCCCTTGCTGCTAATCGGAAAGAGTAGCACATGAAGTGACGACAGCGGGTTTCCTCTCTCAATATCTGTGTGGTCCTTAACGATATGTCTGACGCCATATAACCGTAAATAAAATGTGTTGAGTGCGTCGTTAAATAAAACATTTCATTACTTCCTTCCATTAGAGAACACTTATGAGGTATTTCTGGCATATAATGTCAGAGAAAACCACTTACATTTTGCCATTAGCTGTAAAGGATCTTTTATATGTACTTTACCACAGACAGGGCAGTACATATCACGACTTTTGATATACAACTCGTGGAATACTGGCTAAGATGGGGGAATTTCAATGGGTCCGATCCAATCAAAGTTTGTTTTCTTTAACGACACCACTAGAGCACATTGATTAATTAATCACTGGCTATTGGACGTCAAACATTTGGTAATTCGGACCCGTATTCATCAGAGGAAGCCCTCTACATTTTTCCTAATGCAGCAAGGGATCTTTTATATGCACTTTCCTACAGACAGGAAAGCACACACCACAGCCTTTGACCAGTCGTAGTGATCCAAACAAGTCTGACGCAGTCCTTGGTTTTTGAAAATTATAGGCGAGTGGAAAATCGCACACCTCAATATGCTAAGGCGAGTGAAAAATCACTCTCCAAAATAAATAAAATAGGCAGTGTAGCTCTGATTGGATTTTGACTGGTACGTCTACAAAATTGTCTATTAAATCAGTATTTCCCGATTTGTTCAACAAAGAGAAATACCAGTTTAACGACTGCATGGAAGCCATTGGCATGGTTTTATTATTATTATTTTTTAATAAAAGAACCTTTCTATCAGCTGAATTAGCTATAAAAACTGTTGATTTTTATGAACAGTGGAAATAAATATACCCGTCTATTTTACGTGCGCTGTTTGTTCAGTGTAACGTGCGCTGTTTTTCACACTCGTCAGATTGAAATTATGTGCGCTGTACGAGCGCGATCACACCCGCGCACCTTAAAAAGCAAGGTCTGCTGACAAAAGCTTAACAACTGAGCTAAATGCATGCCCCAAAACAGGGCCCGTGCTTATAAAACTTAAAGTCTAGACTTTAATAAAGTCCATACTTTAACGTAATGCTATTTGAATGGCGCTGCCATGACGTTAAAGTGTGGACTTTATTAAAGTCTAGACTTTAAGGTTTATAAGCACGGGGCCAGATGTAACTGTAGACTGTCTTGTCATGGGGCAGCGTGACGTAGCCCAGTGGTAAAACGCTCGCCAATTACTCGGTCAG
>NC_054712.1:28578629-28588629 GCF_016097555.1 Gigantopelta aegis
TAAATCAATGTGCTCTAGTGGTGTCGTTAAAACAAACCTCCAACTCTGTAGAACTAAATCAATGTGCTCTAGTGGTGTCGTTAAAACAAACCTCCAACTCTGTAGAACTAAATCAATGTGCTCTAGTGGTGTCGTTAAAACAAACCTCCAAATCTGTAGAACTAAATCAATGTGCTCTAGTGGTGTCGTTAAAACAAACCTCCAACTCTGTAGAACTAAATCAATGTGCTCTAGTGGTGTCGTTAAAACAAACCTCCAACTCTACAGAACTAAATCAATGTGCTCTAGTGGTGTCGTTAAAACAAACCTCCAACTCTACAGAACTAAATCAATGTGCTCTAGTGGTGTCGTTAAAACAAACCTCCAACTCTGTAGAACTAAATCAATGTGCTCTAGTGGTGTCGTTAAAACAAACCTCTAACTCTGTAGAACTAAATCAATGTGCTCTAGTGGTGTCGTTAAAACAAACCTCCAACTCTGTAGAACTAAATCAATGTGCTCTAGTGGTGTCGTTAAAACAAACCTCCAACTCTGTAGAACTAAATCAATGTGCTCTAGTGGTGTCGTTAAAACAAACCTCCAACTCTGTAGAACTAAATCAATGTGCTCTAGTGGTGTCGTTAAAACAAACCTCCAACTCTGTAGAACTAAATCAATGTGCTCTAGTGGTGTCGTTAAAACAAACCTCCAACTCTACAGAACTAAATCAATGTGCTCTAGTGGTGTCGTTAAAACAAACCTCCAACTCTACAGAACTAAATCAATGTGCTCTAGTGGTGTCGTTAAAACAAACCTCTAACTCTGTAGAACTAAATCAATGTGCTCTAGTGGTGTCGTTAAAACAAACCTCTAACTCTGTAGAACTAAATCAATGTGCTCTAGTGGTGTCGTTAAAACAAACCTCTAACTCTGTAGAACTAAATCAATGTGCTCTAGTGGTGTCGTTAAAACAAACCTCCAACTCTACAGAACTAAATCAATGTGCTCTAGTGGTGTCGTTAAAACAAACCTCTAACTCTGTAGAACTAAATCAATGTGCTCTAGTGGTGTCGTTAAAACAAACCTCTAACTCTGTAGAACTAAATCAATGTGCTCTAGTGGTGTCGTTAAAACAAACCTCTAACTCTGTAGAACTAAATCAATGTGCTCTAGTGGTGTCGTTAAAACAAACCTCTAACTCTGTAGAACTAAATCAATGTGCTCTAGTGGTGTCGTTAAAACAAACCTCTAACTCTACAGAACTAAATCAATGTGCTCTAGTGGTGTCGTTGAAACAAACCTCTAACTCTGTAGAACTAAATCAATGTGCTCTAGTGGTGTCGTTAAAACAAACCTCTAACTCTACAGAACTAAATCAATGTGCTCTAGTGGTGTCGTTGAAACAAACCTCTAACTCTGTAGAACTAAATCAATGTGCTCTAGTGGTGTCGTTAAAACAAACCTCTAACTCTGTAGAACTAAATCAATGTGCTCTAGTGGTGTCGTTAAAACAAACCTCTAACTCTGTAGAACTAAATCAATGTGCTCTAGTGGTGTCGTTAAAACAAACCTCTAACTGTAGAACTAAATCAATGTGCTCTAGTGGTGTCGTTAAAACAAACCTCTAACTCTACAGAACTAAATCAATGTGCTCTAGTGGTGTCGTTGAAACAAACCTCTAACTCTGTAGAACTAAATCAATGTGCTCTAGTGGTGTCGTTGAAACAAACCTCTAACTCTACAGAACTAAATCAATGTGCTCTAGTGGTGTCGTTAAAACAAACCTCTAACTCTGTAGAACTAAATCAATGTGCTCTAGTGGTGTCGTTGAAACAAACCTCTAACTCTACAGAACTAAATCAATGTGCTCTAGTGGTGTCGTTGAAACAAACCTCTAACTCTACAGAACTAAATCAATGTGCTCTAGTGGTGTCGTTGAAACAAACCTCTAACTCTACAGAACTAAATCAATGTGCTCTAGTGGTGTCGTTGAAACAAACCTCTAACTCTACAGAACTAAATCAATGTGCTCTAGTGGTGTCGTTGAAACAAACCTCTAACTCTACAGAACTAAATCAATGTGCTCTAGTGGTGTCGTTGAAACAAACCTCTAACTCTACAGAACTAAATCAATGTGCTCTAGTGGTGTCGTTAAAACAAACCTCCAACTCTGTAGAACTAAATCAATGTGCTCTAGTGGTGTCGTTAAAACAAACCTCCAACTCTGTAGAACTAAATCAATGTGCTCTAGTGGTGTCGTTAAAACAAACCTCCAACTCTGTAGAACTAAATCAATGTGCTCTAGTGGTGTCGTTAAAACAAACCTCCAACTCTACAGAACTAAATCAATGTGCTCTAGTGGTGTCGTTAAAACAAACCTCCAACTCTACAGAACTAAATCAATGTGCTCTAGTGGTGTCGTTAAAACAAACCTCCAACTCTGTAGAACTAAATCAATGTGCTCTAGTGGTGTCGTTAAAACAAACCTCTAACTCTGTAGAACTAAATCAATGTGCTCTAGTGGTGTCGTTAAAACAAACCTCTAACTCTGTAGAACTAAATCAATGTGCTCTAGTGGTGTCGTTAAAACAAACCTCTAACTCTGTAGAACTAAATCAATGTGCTCTAGTGGTGTCGTTAAAACAAACCTCTAACTCTGTAGAACTAAATCAATGTGCTCTAGTGGTGTCTTTAAAACAAACCTCCAACTCTACAGAACTAAATCAATGTGCTCTAGTGGTGTCGTTAAAACAAACCTCTAACTCTGTAGAACTAAATCAATGTGCTCTAGTGGTGTCGTTAAAACAAACCTCTAACTCTGTAGAACTAAATCAATGTGCTCTAGTGGTGTCGTTAAAACAAACCTCTAACTCTGTAGAACTAAATCAATGTGCTCTAGTGGTGTCGTTAAAACAAACCTCTAACTCTGTAGAACTAAATCAATGTGCTCTAGTGGTGTCGTTAAAACAAACCTCTAACTGTAGAACTAAATCAATGTGCTCTAGTGGTGTCGTTAAAACAAACCTCTAACTCTACAGAACTAAATCAATGTGCTCTAGTGGTGTCGTTGAAACAAACCTCTAACTCTGTAGAACTAAATCAATGTGCTCTAGTGGTGTCGTTGAAACAAACCTCTAACTCTACAGAACTAAATCAATGTGCTCTAGTGGTGTCGTTGAAACAAACCTCTAACTCTGTAGAACTAAATCAATGTGCTCTAGTGGTGTCGTTAAAACAAACCTCCAACTCTACAGAACTAAATCAATGTGCTCTAGTGGTGTCGTTAAAACAAACCTCCAACTCTACAGAACTAAATCAATGTGCTCTAGTGGTGTCGTTAAAACAAACCTCTAACTCTGTAGAACTAAATCAATGTGCTCTAGTGGTGTCGTTGAAACAAACTTCTAACTCTACAGAACTAAATCAATGTGCACTAGTGGTGTCGTTGAAACAAACTTCTAACTCTACAGAACTAAATCAATGTGCACTAGTGGTGTCGTTGAAACAAACCTCTAACTCTGTAGAACTAAATCAATGTGCTCTAGTGGTGTCGTTAAAACAAACTTCTAACTCTGTAGAACTAAATCAATGTGCTCTAGTGGTGTCGTTAAAACAAACCTCCAACTCTACAGAACTAAATCAATGTGCTCTAGTGGTGTCGTTAAAACAAACCTCCAACTCTGTAGAACTAAATCAATGTGCTCTAGTGGTGTCGTTAAAACAAACCTCCAACTCTGTAGAACTAAATCAATGTGCTCTAGTGGTGTCGTTAAAACAAACCTCTAACTCTGTAGAACTAAATCAATGTGCTCTAGTGGTGTCGTTAAAACAAACCTCTAACTCTGTAGAACTAAATCAATGTGCTCTAGTGGTGTCGTTAAAACAAACCTCTAACTCTGTAGAACTAAATCAATGTGCTCTAGTGGTGTCGTTGAAACAAACTTCTAACTCTACAGAACTAAATCAATGTGCTCTAGTGGTGTCGTGAAAACAAACCTCCAACTCTACAGAACTAAATCAATGTGCTCTAGTGGTGTCGTAAAAAGAAACCTCTAACTCTACAGAACTAAATCAATGTGCTCTAGTGGTGTCGTTAAAACAAACCTCTAACTCTACAGAACTAAATCAATGTGCTCTAGTGGTGTCGTTAAAACAAACCTCTAACTCTGTAGAACTAAATCAATGTGCTCTAGTGGTGTCGTTGAAACAAACTTCTAACTCTACAGAACTAAATCAATGTGCACTAGTGGTGTCGTTGAAACAAACTTCTAACTCTACAGAACTAAATCAATGTGCACTAGTGGTGTCGTTGAAACAAACCTCTAACTCTACAGAACTAAATCAATGTGCTCTAGTGGTGTCGTTGAAACAAACCTCCAACTCTGTAGAACTAAATCAATGTGCTCTAGTGGTGTCGTTGAAACAAACCTCCAACGCTACAGAACTAAATCAATGTGCTCTAGTGGTGTCGTTGAAACAAACCTCCAACGCTACAGAACTAAATCAATGTGCTCTAGTGGTGTCGTTGAAACAAACCTCCAACGCTACAGAACTAAATCAATGTGCTCTAGTGGTGTCGTTGAAACAAACCTCCAACTCTACAGAACTAAATCAATGTGCTCTAGTGGTGTCGTTGAAACAAACCTCCAACTCTACAGAACTAAATCAATGTGCTCTAGTGGTGTCGTTGAAACAAACCTCTAACTCTACAGAACTAAATCAATGTGCTCTAGTGGTGTCGTTGAAACAAACCTCTAACTCTGTAGAACTAAATCAATGTGCTCTAGTGGTGTCGTTAAAACAAACCTCTAACTCTGTAGAACTAAATCAATGTGCTCTGGTGGTGTCGTTAAAACAAACCTCTAACTCTGTAGAACTAAATCAATGTGCTCTAGTGGTGTCGTTAAAACAAACCTGTAACTCTACAGAACTGTTTCATTATGTTACCGTGTTGACCTGTTATCGGCTAAATTTACCCATTGTGCAGGTTTAAACAGAGGCCACTGTACTGCACAAGGTGCCCCCGAAGTAAATACCAAAATGAATGAATGCCGAGTGCTCTTCACGCACGTGTAAGAATTAGCGACAACCCAACGAAAAGACCAAAGATCGGTGCCAACAGGCATTACATTTGACGGCACGACATATGACACACTTATAGATACAAACAGGACGAGACAGTACAGAAATGTCAAAGGTTTGGGGAATGAAAGGAAAAAAGGTTCATACGCGGTTCAGGATGTCTGACTATTTTGTATTAACGTCAGGACTTGTGGTGGCCAGGACAGTCGAATATAAATCTCCAGTGGATTGTCGGCATACTAAAATAATAGCCTAAGTTATCCTTAATTTTTTTAATGAAAAATACAGGTTTTTTGTGTATAAATCTTTGTGAGTCGAAATGTAGTATAATAACCTCCTTGTATAATGGCCACCTGTTTACAAAACACTTACAAATTCATATAAGCATAATTATATGTCTAACTTGTATACAAAGACCACCTAGTCAGATAGTATACTTATTATACATACGTTCTGAACATGTATATATGTATACAATCACCACCTATACTTAAGGGCTAGTTTTTTTGTTAGCATTTTTTTTTTCTGTGGCAATAAATATCACATTCACAAAAAGTAAATTAAAATAATTTTATATCAATGCTGTACATAATTTTAGAAGGAAAAGAAAAAAGTTTGTTTTGTTTAACAACACCACTAGAGCACATTGATTATTAATCATTGGCTATTGGATATTAAACATTTAGTAATTTTGACATATAGTCTTAGAGACGAAACCCTCTACATTTTTTTTTCCATTAGTAGCAAGGGATCTTTTATATGCACCATCCTACAGACAGGATAGCACATACCACGGCCTTTGACATACCGGTCGTGGTGCACTGGCTAGAACGAAAAATAGCCTAATGGGGCCCACAGACGGGGATCGATCCTAGACCGACCGCGTATCAAGCGAAAGTTTTACCACTGGGCGACGTCCCGCCTTAAAAAGAAAAGACACACATCTTTACCTAAGGACACTTTAGCACATTGTACAATACGGGTATTTGGTGACCAACATATGATTAGTTCGACACCTGAGATATTTTACATGTATTTTGTTACTTTCCCATAGACATGGCAGTACATCCCACAGCCTTTACTGTACCAGAAGTGGGGGCACTGACTGTGACGTGTCCTTCCAACATCCTACAACTCACTGGTACTCGAATCATGTGAACGGACTCGATTCTTTCTAGACTCGGCCCGTGCCCGACTACTCGAGTCAAACTGGTTCGAGAGATTCACAATAAATCGAATGGTAGCCTACTGTACATAGCAGGGGTATATTAGCTCTGGGTGAGGAGGAAATTTCGCTAAATTATATATAAAGCTTTACCGTGCAGACACCCACTGTTATTTTCCACCAAAATATTAATTATTACATGAAAATGTCTCGTCACATTAAAATAAAATTGCCAGTTTTTATTTTATTATTTATTTTTTATTCGCAACTGGCGAATTTGGCGAGTCCCAGGGCAATATAATACATTTTGGAATCAATGAAATTTTTCACAATCGCTGAATACAGGGAAGATGTAGTGACACAAGGAATTTCGTTTTGTAATCAACCAAGTGGGGTACAAGTCACAAACTGCTACTAGAAGCAGTCGAACGAGCAGATCCAGACGACTTCCTGTTTCAAAAGGAAGCTACTCTATGTTCGATTGAACTTGAGCATAAAGATTAATGATACGTTAGTCACAAGTGGCGCACAAAAGAAGATAGATAGACAAATAAAATACTACGACACACTGCAAGACACTTTACAAAACAAGCAATAAGACATGCGCGCGAGATACTGCCAAAAACCTGTTATTGGCAATTACCAATTGCCGAATCAATCTTGTGCAGATAGCAAAAATACTGTATAAACTCGTGGCATTATGGCCCACCATTGTCTGTTAGCGTCTAGTGAAGCGAAATCCGGGCGAATTAATCTGTGTACATTTCAACACATGCAGTAATCAATTTCCTGTGGCTGAACCATGTGAGAAATGTGTAACCTCTGTCGATAGTAACTTCGACACCAAGCTAAAGAGCTCATCATTCTGAGATTCTAGCATACAGACCACAAAAATAGAACAGTCGTCGTAGATTTCGCCCTGATTACTTTGAATAATTACTAAAGGAGCACATTTGCCTGTGGGATAATCCAGAAGGTGTGAGAGTAAGGGGAAGGCACACCCTAGTCTGAAACAGAACCAGTTCATAACTTCATAATACCCTTAAAAATGGTCCCAAAATAAACACTACCAAAAGTAGAGAGAGAGAGAGAGAGAGAGAGAGAGAGAGAGAGAGAGAGAGAGACACACACACACACACACACACACACACACACACACACACACACACACACATATATATAGACAGACAGGCAGACAAAGGCACGATAACCCCAGCCCCCCCCCCCAAAAAAAAAACCACAAAAAAAAAACAACAACAACAAAAAACAACAAAAAACAACCCAAAACAAACAAAACAATTGAACAACAAAACAAAACAACAACAACAACAACATAAAAAACACAGACAAAAACAAAGAAAAAAATCTACAAAACAAAACAACACCTCCAAAGAAAACAACAAAGATTAATCATCGAGTTTTGAGAGAATTCCGGTTTACAGGCGTTCCAGTTTTGAGGGTTTTCACGATATAATTATATAGTATGTGCTACATGGTGTGTACTACCTGTGTATGAAGATATGCGTATAAGAGACCCCTTACTGCGATGGGGACGGCCGCAGCTGGCTTTCTCTCACATTAACCCATTAGTCCAATAATTGTCGTAAGCAGGCACACCAACCAGACAGCTGAGTGCTAGAACATCACCGGCACTAGATCATCTTAGACCAGTGTGTGGTATTCCTGTCTAAAACTTGCTTCTCTGCTTGAAATAGTAACAGTTGAACGTCTAGGCACGTATTTCTGTCTAAAACTGGCTTCTCTTCTTGAAATAGTAACAGCTGAACGTCTAGGCATGTATTCCTGTCTAAAACTTGCTTCTCTGCTTGAAATAGTAACATTTGAACGTCTAGTGATGTATTCCTGTCTAACACTTGCTTCTCTGCTTGAAATAGTAACAGTTGAACGTCTAGGCATGTACTTCTGCCTAAAACTTGCTTCTCTGCTTGAAATAGTAACAGTTGAACGTCTAGGCACGTATTTCTGTCTAAAACTTGCTTCTCTGCTTGAAATAGTAACAGTTAAACGTCTAGGCACGTATTTCTGTCTAAAACTTGCTTTTCTGCTTGAAATAGTAATATTTGAACGTCTAGTGATGTATTCCTGTCTAACACTTGCTTCTCTGCTTGAAATAGTAACAGTTGAACGTCTAGGCATGTACTTCTGCCTAAAACTTGCTTCTCTGCTTGAAATAGTAACAGTTGAACGTCTAGGCACGTATTTCTGTCTAAAACTTGCTTCTCTGCTTGAAATAGTAACAGTTAAACGTCTAGGCACGTATTTCTGTCTACAATTTGCTTCTCTGCTTGAAATAGTAACAGTTGGACGTCTAGGCATGTATTTCTGTCTAACACTTGCTTCTCTGCATGAAATAGTAACAGTTGAACGTCTAGGCACGTATTTCTGTCTAAAACTTGCTTCTCTGCTTGAAATAGTAACAGTTGGACGTCTAGGCATGTATTTCTGTCTACAATTTGCTTCTCTGCTTGAAATAGTAACAGTTGGACGTCTAGGCATGTATTTCTGTCTAACACTTGCTTCTCTGCTTGAAATAGTAACAATTGGACGTCTTGGCATGTATTTCTGTCTAACACTTGCTTCTCTGCTTGAAATAGTAACATTTGAACGTCTAGGCACGTATTTCTGTCTAACACTTGCTTCTCTGCTTGAAATAGTAACATTTGAACGTCTAGGCACGTATTTCTGTCTAAAACTTGCTTCTCTGCTTGAAATAGTAACATTTGAACCTCTAGGCACGTATTTCTGTCTAACACTTGCTTCTCTGCTTGAAATAGTAACATTTGAACGTCTAGGCACGTATTTCTGTCTAAAACTTGCTTCTCTGCTTGAAATAGTAACAGTTGAACGTCTAGGTATGTATTTCTGTCTAACACTTGCTTCTCTGCTTGAAATAGTAACAGTTGAACGTCTAGTGATGTATTCCTGTCTAACACTTGCTTCTCTGCTTGAAATAGTAACATTTGAACGTCTAGTGATGTATTCCTGTCTAACACTTGCTTCTCTGCTTGAAATAGTAACATTTGAACGTCTAGGCACGTATTTCTGTCTAACACTTGCTTCTCTGCTTGAAATAGTAACATTTGAACGTCTAGGTATGTATTCCTGTCTAACACTTGCTTCTCTGCTTGAAATAGTAACATTTGAACGTCTAGTGATGTATTCCTGTCTAACACTTGCTTCTCTGCTTGAAATAGTAACATTTGAACGTCTAGTGATGTATTCCTGTCTAACACTTGCTTCTCTGCTTGAAATAGTAACATTTGAACGTCTAGGCACGTATTTCTGTCTAACACTTGCTTCTCTGCTTGAAATAGTAACATTTGAACGTCTAGGCACGTATTTCTGTCTAACACTTGCTTCTCTGCTTGAAATAGTAACATTTGAACGTCTAGGCACGTATTTCTGTCTAAAACTTGCTTCTCTGCTTGAAATAGTAACATTTGAACGTCTAGGCACGTATTTCTGTCTAAAACTTGCTTCTCTGCTTGAAATAGTAACATTTGAACGTCTAGTGATGTATTCCTGTCTAACACTTGCTTCTCTGCTTGAAATAGTAACATTTGAACGTCTAGGCATGTACTTCTGCCTAAAACTTGCTTCTCTGCTTGAAATAGTAACATTTGAACGTCTAGGCATGTACTTCTGCCTAAAACTTGCTTCTCTGCTTGAAATAGTAACAGTTGAACGTCTAGGCACGTATTTCTGAGTAGGTAATCGCCTAAAACTTCGCCTGGAAGTTCACTAGCAAACATG
>NC_054712.1:28593629-28686129 GCF_016097555.1 Gigantopelta aegis
ACAGCACAAAATTGAAGTTTTGAGTAAAATTCAGTATCCGTAAAATTCTGTGATATTTGTGTTTTTGCACAGTTCTTTACACTGTTCTTTACACTGTTTTTGTTTAAACCTTGAATTTTTATATTGATGTTGATCATCACCTTATTTGTTTCCATTACCATAGTTTGACACCCAATAGCCGATGTATTTTTCGTGCTGGAGTGTCGTTAAACATTCATTCATTCATTCATTGGTACAATGTAACCTTGTAACGGGCACTCACTAATGGTTCTTGCCTTGATTTCATTTAATATTATGTACAAAAAACGCAGCTTATAAGCATACAGAGCGCTCAGGTAATTTTGATGCAGAGAAAAGTTTAACGACACCACTGGAGCACATTAGTTTATTAATCATCAGCTATTGGATGATAAACTTTGGGTCATTCTGACACGTAGTCTTCAAGGGAACTATCCGCTACATTTTTCCATTAACAACAAGGGATATTTGATATACACTTTCCCCACAGACAGGACAACACCAACCATAGTGTTTGATATATCAGTCGTGGGGCACTGGTTAGGACAGGAAAATAAACTATCACATAATGGGTCTACCGAGGGGGTTCGAACTCACGATAAAAGCACCTGAGGCGGAAGCTCTACTGTTAAATGATTTCCGAGAAAATTACAAAGTAGAACAGACATTTACTCGAGAAGC
The DNA here is from genome assembly GCF_016097555.1 of Gigantopelta aegis. NCBI lineage: Eukaryota > Metazoa > Mollusca > Gastropoda > Neomphalida > Peltospiridae > Gigantopelta > Gigantopelta aegis. The sequence goes on from NC_054712.1 coordinate 28,594,329, forward strand.
TAAATCTGTATGTGCCTAGACAAGTAGACATTTACTGAAATATATCTCATTTATCACACTAAATATTCATCTATGTCATTATCGGAGTAATTTTAGAAGCAGTATTCTACTTCTGTATGATAATCGGCAATAAAGTACAACAAATGATAAATTACAGAGTTGCAGGTAATTAATTTGTAAAATGAATGAAACATTTCGAAACATGAATACCATGCAGACAATGCCAGACATGCAGGGGAACCATTCCTGTACCGCTGGAACAGATCTGGAAGTGATTAAAGGCTAGTGTTCATGGCAATGGGCAATTTTGTAAGACTGGTGCGAAGTGTTACTGTACTGTGATTTCCCGTAGATGATTACCACACAGTGATTTCCAGGTGTAAATTGTATAATGTGTGCTGTGATTTCCTGTTAACAAAACATCGAAACAAAGTGATCATAAGCGTACGAGAGTGGGGGATCAGAGGGTCAACTGCTATCGGGGGTGTGGGTGGGGGAGAGGTGGGGAAATCTTCGAATTCGGATAAAAACGATGAAGACGTTCGAACAAAATAAGCAGTCCTGAAAACCTTTCCACCCTGTTTTTCCATCATTCTACTACCAATATTAGTTGCAATCCATGTGAAAATGCGTAGTGATTCGTTTGCAACCCTATATAGCTATTTAATAGTAATGCTAATATGAATAAATGTTGTTGTACAGATTCGGGCAAGGTTCGTTTAATAGAGGCAAAATTCAACCTGCCCCCCCCCCCCTCCCCCCACTCTTTCCTTCTATAAAGATGGGAGCCCGTACACCTATGGAAGAGTTTATTATTTATGAGTTTATGTCTGAAACAATATGGAAAACAACAAACAGAACCACGTTTGTTATTGCATCTTGGGCGAAGACAATTTAAAATATATAACATAAAATAGTAAATATTGCAGAAAAAAGGAATGTTTTAGTCCTCAGGTGAGAGTGTTTGGGCACAAGCCCCAGACCCCACAGTTCCTACGGACTTGAGGATTGTGTTATATGCAAATATTATAGGTTCGTTAACATTGTTAACGAAACATGGATAGTATTTAGTGAGCTTGACTGTTTTACACTGACTCGATAAACGATTTACGAAATAAAAACATGTGACAGAGACATTATTAACACACAGGTAGGCTCCATGAACCTTTATTTAATTGTGAACTCATCAATGTTTATGCTTATTCGTCTGATTAAAGTTTAAAGACGCTACTATAAGTACCCCAGTCAGCTGACTAAGCTAATCTTTCCTAGATATATATTACGAGAAATGTATGGGGAATGAAATGCGAAATGCGAGTGGAGAGAGAGAGAGAGAGAGAGAGAGAGAGAGAGACAGAGAGAGAGAGAGAGAGAGAGAGAGAGAGAGAGAGAGAGAGAGAGAGAGAGACAGAGAAGGAGAGAGAGAGAGAGAGAGAGAGAGAGAGAGAGAGAGAGAGAGAGAGAGAGAGCAGAGAGACACGACTCATGATTTAGACAGAGAGAGAGAGAGAGAGAGAGAGAGAGAGAGAGAGAGAGAGAGAGAGAGAGAGAGAGAGAGAGACAGTCAGACAGACATACAGACAGAGACAGAGAGAAACACAGAGAGGCAGACAGAGAGAGATAGGGATAGATAGACAAACACAGAAAGAGAGAGAGAGAGAGAGAGAGAGAGAGAGAGAGAGAGAGAGAGAGAGAGAGAGAGAGAGAGGGAGGAGAGAGAGAGAAGAAGGAGGAGAAACGCAGACAAACTGAAACAGTGTGGGGAGAAAGACATAGAAGGAGAGAGGAGTGAGCAGAGAATGAGAGAGAGAGAGAGAGAGAGAGAGAGAGAGAGAGAGAGAGAGAGAGAGAGAGAGAGAGAGAGAGAGAGAGAGAGAGAGAGAGCGAGAGAGAGAGAGAGAGAGAGAGAGAGAGAGAGAGAGGTGTTATTTATGAAACGTCAGTAGCAAGACTTGTATTGTTAAATAAATGTGACAGGATGGGAACCTGCCAAATCGTAAGCAAGTGCTCGTAACAAAATCTATGTACTGAACGCAGCACAGGACATTCAGACAGAACAAAGAAGATAAACCCACCGATTAATAGAAACAAACACTTTCCCCATCCCCATTTCTATTTTAAAGGTACATATTTTACTAGGTATATAGTATTCATAGTGTCTCTGTTTAAAACCACAAGTTTAAAATCTCAACGTTTCGTCAACTAAATGTTGACATCGTCAGGAGAAAACTAAACATAAAAACAGGAGTTCAGCCTTTAAAACAGAGGGATAAACACAGTGAAACACCAGCGTTAAAAGGTTAATCTGGGAGCTGACTGGGAGGACTGAGAAACTTTCATAACATTTAACGCTAATATTAATAATCCATTTATAAATATTTATGATTGGTAATCAGTGCTCAAAACCGTATTGAAATCTATGTGGGTTTAAGATTTATGCTTTGTAAATTTTAATGACTTAAGGGATACGTATACAGTTTTTTTTTTATTCTCGACAATAGACACCACTTGAATAGCTGACACAGAGAGAAACTTTCTCGATCTCTGACTCATCGGCCGATCTTGAGATCACAGCGTGGCGACTGCCTGCCGTAACAAGAATGTGTCCCTTTAATCTGAATGACATAACGTAATATATGATCAGGGCCGTATCTCTGTACAATATGGCCACAGATCATAGTTATCTTCCCAATTAGTTGAAATATATCCGCGCAAGTAGTCTTGAGTTTGACTGTGATTATTTCATGGCAGACAGCTTTGAAGTGGCAACTATTAGTCTGAAGTTGATATGGAAGAGCACGAAGTCTGCAAACATATGTAACATGTTACCATTGAAGACTTTTTTTGTGGTAATTCCAGCCCATGAAAATTATTAGGCCTACTTTTGGTACTAAATGGGTATACAATGGGTGTACTTCGGTCAGGTTTAGTGGGTGTGTTTATTTAAACCAATATCCTGGGAGAAAGAGCTGGACAACAGGAGTTTTTTTTTCTTTCAGAATACGTTGCGACTCAGGCAAGCAAAGGATCATTTAAAAAGGGGGCATTAAAAGAAAATCCACGGAACTACTGATATCAATAAAATTGCTATAGCCACATAATGCTAGATATAGAAACATACAGCGTAAATAATTGCAGCTTGAGACCATATCAGCCGACCATCTTGCGCTTGTGGCCCGATACAGGAAATGGTCAGATTGATTCATTAGATGGGTCCAGAATGACCACTGTCTGTCCTCACTAGACGTCCACTTAGGACAAATGACCACTTTTTAGTCTCAATTTTGGCCACTTAGAGACGCTACTTCCTAGACTTCGCCAAGCTTCATTCATTTAACCAAATTATCAGATTCCGAAGATTAGAACCCATCAATGAAACGGAATTAGAAACATATTATATAGCACAGAAAGAGGGGAAAGTGAGAGCCCCCCCCCCCCCCTCCCCAGTACAATAAATGCTATGTGGTATTTTTAAAATGCTAATGTAATGTTCGGGTCCGAGAGCGGGACATAGCCCAGTGGTAAAGTGTTCGCTTTGGCGGTCGGTCTGGGATCGATCCCCGTCGGTGGGCCCATTGGGCTATTTTTCGTCTCAGCCAGTGCACCAAGACTGGTATATCAAAGGCCGTGGTATGTGTTATCCTGTCTGTGAGATGGTGCATATAAAAGATCCCTTGCTACTAATAGAAAAATGTAGCGAGTTTCCTCTATAACTGTGTCAAAAATAACCATATGAGGGAGGTTATTTTTGTGTTTATATCCAATTAAGGTTCAAGCACGTTGTCCTAGGCACACATCTGGGCTGTCTGTCCAGGACAGTTGGTTAGTTGGTTGGTGGTTAGTGAGAGAGAAGAGGGTGTAGTGGTTTTACACATACCCATTTAGCCCTTAAGAACTCGCACTGCGTTGGAGCCGGTATCGGGCTGCGAACCCTGTATCTACCAGCCTGTAGTCAGATAGCTTAACCACTACGCCACCAAGGCCGGTTGACACGGCTTTAGCTTTCTATAGGTATGACTATACTAAATAACATGTCATAGGCGACCATGTTAACGTTTGTGTTTAAAAACACTATATGTAATATATCAATCAAACTATGACTCATAAATATCAATACTACAACACCTACCTCAAAGTATTAAATGAAGAAAATGGTACATTTCAAGGCTCATTTTCGGTATAACCAGATGTTTTTACAACACCCCTAGTTTCGCACAAAATTTTAGCACTCTTTTTTACAGGTACCCCATACATGTTCCAAGCACAAGGCTACTTGACACAGTGATACCAGATGAAATAAAATTGCATCCTTTTTTAACTCAGAGGAAACTTCTTTTTATTATTATTATTATTATTATTATTATTATTATTATTTTTATATTCTGATGGTTTTTGTTTTTGTTTTTCTTAAAGTGATATATTCCGATTTTTTGTTGTTGTTGAAATAAATCTATAGATCCAATACATGAATGTAATACTAATTAGTAAATCATAGATGGACATGAAATTTAGCGAACTACATTTCGCACCCTTTTTTTTTTCAAATTCCTATTACATTTCGCACCCGACCCCACTTTATTCAGATTCCGGTATCGTCCATAGAGTAATGACATATTTTGTTGGTGTCGTACTGTCGAACTATATATCGTTTCATTCTTCGGTTGGTAGAGGACATGTTGTATCCTGGTACTTGGGGCGGACAAAAGGTAGAATGATTTTATACAGGTAGTGTTGTTTCTTTTGAGACAAGACTTGGTGTTTTCGTGTTTCCATTTAAGCGGGGCGGCCGGCCCGCTATTGCATTTTGCCGCCCCATTTTCGTGTTTCCATTTAAGCGGGGCGGCCGGCCCGCTATTGCATTTTGCCGCCCCATTTTCGTGTTTTGCCGGCCCTTTATTTTTTAACCACCCCTCTTTATTTTCCCGCATCCTAATATATTTTACAGCACCCAGCTCTGCCATTTCAAATTGCACACTTGTTTTTCACACACTGAAAAAACAAATCGATCAGCCTGCACGCTGGACATAAAAAAACAAATAAGCTGCGGTGTGTACGAAAATGCAACTGAGCAAAAACTTAGTTACCGTAACGTATTTTTAACGTATTTTAACAGCCTATGTGGTGTCCCATACCAGTATTCATTTGTATATTTGATAGAAACAAAGTTATATTTTATTTGAGAAATAAAACCACTTTATTTTGATCGTTTCGGCAATCTCCGACTGAGAACAGCATGTCAACTTTTACTTCCGCGTTTACATGTGACGTCAAACTTTTAGCCGCGTTTACTCGGTTTCTGACGTCATTCTAAATTGTAGGTTTTTGCGTATGGCGGCAACTTGGCAAGAACGGGTCGCGAACAAGCTTTAATACTTCAGTCTTTAAAACCCAGTACGGGAAAGTGGTAGTCCTCTTGCATGCACTTTCTGAAAGTATGTAATTATTGTGACGTGCTCGCATCGATCATACTTATTTAGTTCATTAATTTATTCCAAAAACTGAAGGATCCTGCGCATCAGTGTAGGCGTTGTTAGAGTACACTGACGGAGCGTTATACTTGTATTTTAGTCATAGGCGTACTGGCTCCTATTTTTTGTAGCATTAGAAGAAGTTTGCTCACTGAGCGCTGACCTAATTAAATTCAATGGTTAAATAACGTTTTAACGCTGGCTTTTTTACTGTCAACACCATTTTTATTTTAATAAAACGGCGATCGCGAGCCAGTTCGCTCAGAATATGGAACTTTAACCATTAATTTTTCTACCCGAAAATAGTTTTGTTATATTTTTCCGATTGATTTTTCCACCGTCATTTTTCATGTTTTTAAATCGTTTAAATTTCATTCCTAATGGAAAAGCTTGAGGATTCCCTGCTAAAATCGGAGACTCGAAGGGATTTCCCGTATCAAGCATTTTGATAGAAGGCGGTTTCATCCCAGTTCGCTAGCCAATTAATGCCTGAGATACTTGCCGAGCTATCAGTGTAAATATTTTTTTGATTGGTGCAGATTATAATCCGTCATTTTTTAATTGAAAAAAGTGAAGTTTACGAACTTTCTTACTCTCAGCGCATGCACACTCCATATGTCTGCTGTTGCGAACTTAGTGAAAACGTCAAAGTTTGTAAACAAATGTATCAATTTCTCGATTTTATGGGCTCTTATGACTTTGGGATTGATTGTAGATTATGCTAAATGTGTAATATTTGTAATTTTTGTCTTATAAACGACACGAAGGTGTTTTTTGTGTGTCTTTTGTCCGGTAAACATCTGACATACGTCGGCTGTACCATGCTGCTGATGCAAGGTGTGGATGAGTGTGTGTTCTATGCATTTCGTGGGCCTATACCACAAACAGCTAGCAGTCTTGAGTAGGTTTTTTTCCTTTATTATTTTAGTTTGGATCGACGTTTTGGAAATCACAATTATTTTTAATTTTTTTCTGTGAATTTAAATAAAATTATTTCAAAAATTAAAATAATAGCGAAAGAAAAAAATACTTTTAGACAATTTTCGATTTTTGAGCAATTTTCCATGGTTATTTTCATAACCATAGCAAACACAAACTTCAATTAAGATTGCTATGTTGTAGACATATCTTACAATTTAAGGTGGTTGTGTTTTGAAGATTTTGACGAAAACGCGATATTTGACATTTTGTGTGAAATTCATGAAACTCAACCCTCCTAAATTGACAAATTTTAATACGTTGTATGAATTCTTTATTTATTACCAAGGAGTAAAGATATACTATTATACTATAAAAAAAATTAAAAACAAATCTGGTTTTTTCTTTCTCAAAAATTTAAAAAAATAGGAACGAATTTGTTTGTTTTCACAAGTGTGACGGAACATGCTCTTAATTTGTTTGTTTTTCACAAGTGTGACGGAACATGCTCTTAATTTGTTTGTTTTTCACAAGTGTGACGGAACATGCTCTTAATTTGTTTGTTTTTCACAAGTGTGACGGAACATGCTCTTAATTTGTTTGTTTTTCACAAGTGTGACGGAACATGCTCTTAATTTGTTTGTTTTTCACAAGTGTGACGGAACATGCTCTTAATTTGTTTGTTTTTCACAAGTGTGACGGAACATGCTCTTAATTTGTTTGTTTTTCACAAGTGTGACGGAACATGCTCTTAATTTGTTTGTTTTTCACAAGTGTGACGGAACATGCTCTTAATTTGTTTGTTTTTCACAAGTGTGACGGAACATGCTCTTAATTTGTTTGTTTTTACAAGTGTGACGGAACATGCTCTTAATTTGTTTGTTTTTCACAAGTGTGACGGAACATGCTCTTAATTTGTTTGTTTTTCACAAGTGTGACGGAACATTCTCTTAATTTGTTTGTTTTTCACAAGTGTGACGGAACATGCTCTTAATTTGTTTGTTTTTCACAAGTGTGACGGAACATTCTCTTAATTTGTTTGTTTTTCACAAGTGTGACGGAACATGCTCTTAATTTGTTTGTTTTTCACAAGTGTGACGGAACATGCTCTTAATTTGTTTGTTTTTTTCACAAGTGTGACGGAACATGCTCTTAATTTGTTTGTTTTTCACAAGTGTGACGGAACATGCTCTTAATTTGTTTGTTTTTCACAAGTGTGACGGAACATGCTCTTAATTTGTTTGTTTTTCACAAGTGTGACGGAACATGCTCTTAATTTGTTTGTTTTTCACAAGTGTGACGGAACATGCTCTTAATTTGTTTGTTTTTCACAAGTGTGACGGAACATGCTCTTAATTTGTTTGTTTTTCACAAGTGTGACGGAACATGCTCTTAATTTGTTTGTTTTTCACAAGTGTGACGGAACATGCTCTTAATTTGTTTGTTTTTCACAAGTGTGACGGAACATGCTCTTAATTTGTTTGTTTTTCACAAGTGTGACGGAACATGCTCTTAATTTGTTTGTTTTTCACAAGTGTGACGGAACATGCTCTTAATTTGTTTGTTTTTCACAAGTGTGACGGAACATGCTCTTAATTTGTTTGTTTTTCACAAGTGTGACGGAACATGCTCTTAATTTGTTTGTTTTTCACAAGTGTGACGGAACATGCTCTTAATTTGTTTGTTTTTCACAAGTGTGACGGAACATGCTCTTAATTTGTTTGTTTTTCACAAGTGTGACGGAACATGCTCTTAATTTGTTTGTTTTTCACAAGTGTGACGGAACATGCTCTTAATTTGTTTGTTTTTCACAAGTGTGACGGAACATGCTCTTAATTTGTTTGTTTTTCACAAGTGTGACGGAACATGCTCTTAATTTGTTTGTTTTTCACAAGTGTGACGGAACATGCTCTTAATTTGTTTGTTTTTCACAAGTGTGACGGAACATGCTCTTAATTTGTTTGTTTTTCACAAGTGTGACGGAACATGCTCTTAATTTGTTTGTTTTTCACAAGTGTGACGGAACATGCTCTTAATTTGTTTGTTTTTCACAAGTGTGACGGAACATGCTCTTAATTTGTTTGTTTTTCACAAGTGTGACGGAACATGCTCTTAATTTGTTTGTTTTTCACAAGTGTGACGGAACATGCTCTTAATTTGTTTGTTTTTCACAAGTGTGACGGAACATGCTCTTAATTTGTTTGTTTTTCACAAGTGTGACGGAACATGCTCTTAATTTGTTTGTTTTTCACAAGTGTGACGGAACATGCTCTTAATTTGTTTGTTTTTCACAAGTGTGACGGAACATGCTCTTAATTTGTTTGTTTTTCACAAGTGTGACGGAACATGCTCTTAATTTGTTTGTTTTTCACAAGTGTGACGGAACATGCTCTTAATTTGTTTGTTTTTCACAAGTGTGACGGAACATGCTCTTAATTTGTTTGTTTTTCACAAGTGTGACGGAACATGCTCTTAATTTGTTTGTTTTTCACAAGTGTGACGGAACATGCTCTTAATTTGTTTGTTTTCACAAGTGTGACGGAACATGCTCTTAATTTGTTTGTTTTCACAAGTGTGACGGAACATGCTCTTAATTTGTTTGTTTTTCACAAGTGTGACGGAACATGCTCTTAATTTGTTTGTTTTCACAAGTGTGACGGAACATGCTCTTAATTTGTTTGTTTTTCACAAGTGTGACGGAACATGCTCTTAATTTGTTTGTTTTTTACAAGTGTGACGGAACATGCTCTTAATTTGTGTTGTCTTTTTGTTTGTTTTCACAAGTGTGACGGAACATGCTCTTAATTGTTTGTTTTCACAAGTGTGACGGAACATGCTCTTAATTTGTTTGTTTTTTACAAGTGTGACGGAACATGCTCTTAATTTGTTTGTTTTCACAAGTGTGACGGAACATGCTCTTAATTTGTTTGTTTTTCACAAGTGTGACGGAACATGCTCTTAATTTGTTTGTTTTTACAAGTGTGACGGAACATGCTCTTAATTTGTTTGTTTTTTACAAGTGTGACGGAACATGCTCTTAATTTGTTTGTTTTTACAAGTGTGACGGAACATGCTCTTAATTTGTTTGTTTTTCACAAGTGTGACGGAACATGCTCTTAATTTGTTTGTTTTTCACAAGTGTGACGGAACATGCTCTTAATTTGTTTGTTTTTCACAAGTGTGACGGAACATGCTCTTAATTTGTTTGTTTTTCACAAGTGTGACGGAACATGCTCTTAATTTGTTTGTTTTTCACAAGTGTGACGGAACATGCTCTTAATTTGTTTGTTTTTCACAAGTGTGACGGAACATGCTCTTAATTTGTTTGTTTTTCACAAGTGTGACGGAACATGCGGAACATGCTCTTAATTTGTTTGTTTTTCACAAGTGTGACGGAACATGCTCTTAATTTGTTTGTTTTTCACAAGTGTGACGGAACATGCTCTTAATTTGTTTGTTTTTCACAAGTGTGACGGAACATGCTCTTAATTTGTTTGTTTTTCACAAGTGTGACGGAACATGCTCTTAATTTGTTTGTTTTTCACAAGTGTGACGGAACATGCTCTTAATTTGTTTGTTTTTCACAAGTGTGACGGAACATGCTCTTAATTTTGTTTGTTTTTCACAAGTGTGACGGAACATGCTCTTAATTTGTTTGTTTTTCACAAGTGTGACGGAACATGCTCTTAATTTGTTTGTTTTTCACAAGTGTGACGGAACATGCTCTTAATTTGTTTGTTTTTCACAAGTGTGACGGAACATGCTCTTAATTTGTTTGTTTTTCACAAGTGTGACGGAACATGCTCTTAATTTGTTTGTTTTTCACAAGTGTGACGGAACATGCTCTTAATTTGTTTGTTTTTCACAAGTGTGACGGAACATGCTCTTAATTTGTTTGTTTTTCACAAGTGTGACGGAACATGCTCTTAATTTGTTTGTTTTTCACAAGTGTGACGGAACATGCTCTTAATTTGTTTGTTTTTCACAAGTGTGACGGAACATGCTCTTAATTTGTTTGTTTTTCACAAGTGTGACGGAACATGCTCTTAATTTGTTTGTTTTTCACAAGTGTGACGGAACATGCTCTTAATTTGTTTGTTTTTACAAGTGTGACGGAACATGCTCTTAATTTGTTTGTTTTTCACAAGTGTGACGGAACATGCTCTTAATTTGTTTGTTTTTCACAAGTGTGACGGAACATGCTCTTAATTTGTTTGTTTTTCACAAGTGTGACGGAACATGCTCTTAATTTGTTTGTTTTTCACAAGTGTGACGGAACATGCTCTTAATTTGTTTGTTTTTCACAAGTGTGACGGAACATGCTCTTAATTTGTTTGTTTTTCACAAGTGTGACGGAACATGCTCTTAATTTGTTTGTTTTTCACAAGTGTGACGGAACATGCTCTTAATTTGTTTGTTTTTCACAAGTGTGACGGAACATGCTCTTAATTTGTTTGTTTTTCACAAGTGTGACGGAACATGCTCTTAATTTGTTTGTTTTTTTACAAGTGTGACGGAACATGCTCTTAATTTGTTTGTTTTTCACAAGTGTGACGGAACATGCTCTTAATTTGTTTGTTTTTCACAAGTGTGACGGAACATGCTCTTAATTTTTGTTTTTCACAAGTGTGACGGAACATGCTCTTAATTTGTTTGTTTTTCACAAGTGTGACGGAACATGCTCTTAATTTGTTTGTTTTTCACAAGTGTGACGGAACATGCTCTTAATTTGTTTGTTTTTCACAAGTGTGACGGAACATGCTCTTAATTTGTTTGTTTTTCACAAGTGTGACGGAACATGCTCTTAATTTGTTTGTTTTTACAAGTGTGACGGAACATGCTCTTAATTTGTTTGTTTTTACAAGTGTGACGGAACATGCTCTTAATTTGTTTGTTTTTCACAAGTGTGACGGAACATGCTCTTAATTTGTTTGTTTTTCACAAGTGTGACGGAACATGCTCTTAATTTGTTTGTTTTTCACAAGTGTGACGGAACATGCTCTTAATTTGTTTGTTTTTCACAAGTGTGACGGAACATGCTCTTAATTTGTTTGTTTTTCACAAGTGTGACGGAACATGCTCTTAATTTGTTTGTTTTTCACAAGTGTGACGGAACATGCTCTTAATTTGTTTGTTTTTCACAAGTGTGACGGAACATGCTCTTAATTTGTTTGTTTTTCACAAGTGTGACGGAACATGCTCTTAATTTGTTTGTTTTTTACAAGTGTGACGGAACATGCTCTTAATTTGTTTGTTTTTCACAAGTGTGACGGAACATGCTCTTAATTTGTTTGTTTTTCACAAGTGTGACGGAACATGCTCTTAATTTGTTTGTTTTTTACAAGTGTGACGGAACATGCTCTTAATTTGTTTGTTTTTTACAAGTGTGACGGAACATGCTCTTAATTTGTTTGTTTTTCACAAGTGTGACGGAACATTCTCTTAATTTGTTTGTTTTTTACAAGTGTGACGGAACATGCTCTTAATTTGTTTGTTTTTCACAAGTGTGACGGAACATGCTCTTAATTTGTTTGTTTTTCACAAGTGTGACGGAACATGCTCTTAATTTGTTTGTTTTTCACAAGTGTGACGGAACATGCTCTTAATTTGTTTGTTTTTCACAAGTGTGACGGAACATGCTCTTAATTTGTTTGTTTTTCACAAGTGTGACGGAACATGCTCTTAATTTGTTTGTTTTTTACAAGTGTGACGGAACATGCTCTTAATTTGTTTGTTTTTCACAAGTGTGACGGAACATGCTCTTAATTTGTTTGTTTTTTACAAGTGTGACGGAACATGCTCTTAATTTGTTTGTTTTTCACAAGTGTGACGGAACATGCTCTTAATTTGTTTTCGCCTGTGGCGATATTAATTGTTTTAGAGGGCCGTGTGCAAGTCCAAATTGCACTTAAGCCCAGATGGGCAACTTGTTACGTGATACCTTTGCGCGACGGTCATCGAGCTGTACTTCTAATACACACCCAGCCCAGTTGCGGAGCCATGTGGCTAGTAGTTACGTAATATCTCCGCTAGTGCTGTTTATGGCCAGGGGATTGCTCGCGGTATGGCGACAGCCAGTCTGACGATCAGAGCAAAATATGCCGGCATGGTGGCTGTAGAAAATCCACATGATACGTGAGGTACCGCCTTGTACCCCCAGGCGATATTCGCTGTCTCTGAGAGTTTTGAATAAATAGCTAGGGTTTTAGAGATATCGAGGAGAAATTTTTTTGGAAGTATCCAGGGGAACGGCTGTCCGTCCACTGAACGATCTATATTAGTTCAGACGGGACTTTGGTAAATATATATTTTCTGCTCTGTGTATAACCTTGATGTGATTGATGTGACTTGAAATATTTTAATACTGTATTATACCAATATTATTTAGACGGTGCTGCCGGTCATCTGACGCAGTATTCTGTAGGCTCACCGTTCTGATATATATATATATATATATATATATATATATATATATAAAGCTTAGCCAGTCATCCTAGAGGACCTAGGTAAACTGTAGATTATTGTCTTTATTGTGATAGGCACCAGTATTAATTCTGTATTACAAGGTTATTGAACGAGTAGTTAGGGTTAATTAAAAATTAACCAGTTAGGAATAGTGTTGTAATTCCTTTATTAATTAAGTTCCCCTGGAAGCGTTTCTCCATTATCGCACGTGTGTGTGTTAGCGTTTCTCAATTATCAATAAGATCGTATCTCTGATCATACCTAGACGAGCCACATTAGGGTATAACCGCCCGTTACAGAGAGATCTAATAGATATACAGTTAGGAGAGATATTTGGACAATCGTGTTTTATTCAGTTACGGGTATTATAGAATCCCCGTGACAACAAGTAAAGTTATTGCTGAAAACGTAGTTGCCGATTGCCGTGACGCGAACTATAGTGAGGTGTGTGCAAGAAGCAGGTGAACTATACTTATTTCAGTTTGCATGTCAGTCTGAAAGAAAGAACAAACTAATTGTAAACTGAAATAAACAAAATAAAACATTATGTACAGATTAAAATGTCCTTGTTACACAAACAATCAATTCCGAGTGTCAACGTGCAGCAGTATTGTCCCGTAGTGCACAGGTAAATATTGTATGATTTACACCCCTTCTCTGTAATGATCTAGTCCGGCTCGGTCACAGACAGTCAGATAACTAGTCTATATTTAGATGGTTGCGCGTCATAAATGATTAAAGAGACCGCCATTTATTCATATTAGCATTACTATCAAACAGCTATACAGGGTTGCAAACGAATCACTATGCATTTTTACATGGATTACAATTAGTTTTGAGGGTAGAATAATTGAAATACTTGGTGAAAAGGTCTCAGGTTAGCACATTTTGATCGAATATCTGCATCAGTTTTGTCCGAATTTGAGGTTTTGCTCCAGCACTAAGCGGGAAGTTGCCGCACAACCCCACCCCCTGTTTCGTACGCTTATGATTTTGGTGAATTGCGACCATCAAAGACCAAATAGGACAGTTATATTTGGTAATATATATGAGGAGAAATAAGTTGGAATCGTATCCAATCCACCCTGACCTTGTTTTAAAATTGTTACTGGTGTGAATTTTATTCCCAATTTTAAATGTTCTTTCCTGTGCTATTTATATTGTTGCATAACTCTCTACGCAATGTTTTATTCACCTTAGAAATCTGCATTGATACTAACCTTTGAAACCGAGTACGACGTATCCTGTTGGTAAAGCGCTCACCTGGTGCGCGGTCGCTCTAGGATCGATCCCCGTCGGTGGGCCCATTTGGGCAATTTCTCGACAACGACTGGTATATCAAAGGCCGTGGCATGTGCTATCCTGTCTGTGGGATGGTGCATATAAAAATCCTTGCTACTAATAAAAACATGTAGCGGGTTTCCTCTCTAAGATTATATGTCAAAATTAGCACAAATGTTTGATGATTAATAAATCAATGTGATCTAGTAGTGTCATTAAACAAAACAAACTTTAACTTTCTACAAATTATTAATTTATTTGAGGACACTGATATATCAAAGGCCATGGTATATGTTGTCCTGTCTTTGAGAACGTGCATATAAAAAATCCCTGGTTTCTTCTGAAGACTATGTCAGAATTACCAAATGTTTGACATCCAATTAATTAATCAAAGTGCTGTAGTGGTCTCATAAAACAAAACACACTTTTAACTTTATTTAGCGCCCAATATAGAAGACTTCCTGTCTTACTGGTTGTGTAGTATTTCGTCTCATTTCATTTCAACAGAACCATATAGCTATCGTTAGTCGAACACTGACCTCTTCTTATTCCGTCAGCCAATAGTTATTCAACGCAAGACTTTATTGAACTGTTTTCCGGACAACTGTTGTCATTAAAAGTAGCATTAAACGTCAGACTTCCCGGTGCTAATGGTTTCTGTCGGAGTCAGTAGTCAGACACGGTATTAAGTTTAGGAAAATAGCTTTTTATTCGGCAGTTTACTTAAAGAATGCACAGGCATGAAAAATACTTAAGAAACTTAAAAAGAGGAAAAGAAACGATCTCCCCCACTAAACAACAACAACAACAACAACAACAACACAGCAGCAGCAGCAGCAACAACAAGAAAAGAACAGATGATCACGAAATTACACAAGTTATAGGTCTATTTGTATTTCGTATTTGGAAACGATGGTATAAAATAGTACGGCGATATGAAGGTTTTAATGAAGGATCTTTATAAGATGGTAACGCGAAATTGCAGCTTTAATAAATGATGTATACGATAGTAAGACGAAATGACAGCTTTAATAAACAACGCTATGGTAAATCGAATTTGCAGCTTTAATAAACGATCTTATAAAAGGGTACGGCGAAATTACAGCTGAAATAAACGATAAGATGGTAAGGCGAAATATTAGGTTTAATAAACGATCTTATAAGATGGAACTTTAAGATTTAAGATTTAAAAAAATGATATTATAAGACGGCTAGGCGAAAATGCAATTTTAATAAACAAAAAGAAGGTAAGCCGATATTACATCGTTAATAAACAATATATCTTACAAGATGGTACGCAGCTATGGCAGCTTTAACAGATGATGTTATAAGATGACAAAGCGATATTGCAGCTTTAACAGATGATGTTATAAGATGGCAAGGCGATATGACAGCTTTAACAGATGATGATGTAAGATGATAAGGCGATATGGCTGCTTTAACAGATGATGATGTAAGATGGTAAGGCGATATGTCAGCTTTAACAGATGATGATGTAAGATGGTAAGGCGATATGTCAGCTTTAACAGATGATGATGTAATATGGTAAGGCGATATGGCAGCTTTAATAAGTGATGTTATAAGATGGCAAGGCGATAAGGCAGCTTTAATAAGTGATGTTATAAGATGGTAAGGCGATATGTCAGCTTTAATAAGTGATGTTATAAGATGGTAGGGCGATATGTCAGCTTTAATAAGTGATGTTATAAGATGGTAAGGCGATATGTCAGCTTTAATAAGTGATGTTATAAGATGGCAAGGCGATATGTCAGCTTTAATAAGTGATGTTATAAGATGGTAGGGCGATATGTCAGCTTTAATAAGTGATGTTATAAGATGGTAGGGCGATATGTCAGCTTTAATAAGTGATGTTATAAGATGGCAAGGCGATAAGGCAGCTTTAACAGATGATGGTATAAGATGGTAAGGCGATATGGCAGCTTTAATAAGTGATGTTATAAGATGGCAAGGCGATAAGGCAGCTTTAACAGATGATGGTATAAGATGGTAAGGCGATATGTCAGCTTTAATAAGTGATGTTATAAGATGGTAAGGCGATATGTCAGCTTTAATAAGTGATGTTATAAGATGGTAGGGCGATATGTCAGCTTTAATAAGTGATGTTATAAGATGGCAAGGCGATATGTCAGCTTTAATAAGTGATGTTATAAGATGGCAGGGCGATATGTCAGCTTTAATAAGTGATGTTATAAGATGGTAAGGCGATATGTCAGCTTTAATAAGTGATGTTATAAGATGGCAAGGCGATATGTCAGCTTTAATAAGTGATGTTATAAGATGGCAAGGCGATATGTCAGCTTTAATAAGTGATGTTATAAGATGGCAAGGCGATAAGGCAGCTTTAATAAGTGATGTTATAAGATGGCAAGGCGATAAGGCAGCTTTAATAAGTGATGTTATAATATGGCAAGGCGATATGTCAGCTTTAATAAGTGATGTTATAAGATGGTAGGGCGATATGTCAGCTTTAATAAGTGATGTTATAAGATGGTAAGGCGATATGTCAGCTTTAATAAGTGATGTTATAAGATGGTAAGGCGATATGTCAGCTTTAATAAGTGATGTTATAAGATGGTAAGGCGATATGTCAGCTTTAATAAGTGATGTTATAAGATGGTAAGGCGATAAGGCAGCTTTAATAAGTGATGTTATAAGATGGTAAGGCGATATGTCAGCTTTAATAAGTGATGTTATAAGATGGAAAGGCAATATGTCAGCTTTAATAAGTGATGTTATAAGATGGTAGGGCGATATGTCAGCTTTAATAAGTGATGTTATAAGATGGTAGGGCGATATGTCAGCTTTAACAGATGATGGTATAAGATGGTAAGGCGATATGACAGCTTTAACAGATGATGGTATAAGATGGTAAGGCGATATGTCAGCTTTAATAAGTGATGTTATAAGATGGTAAGGCGATATGTCAGCTTTAATAAGTGATGTTATAAGATGGTAGGGCGATATGTCAGCTTTAATAAGTGATGTTATAAGATGGTAGGGCGATATGTCAGCTTTAATAAGTGATGTTATAAGATGGCAAGGCGATAAGGCAGCTTTAATAAGTGATGTTATAAGATGGTAAGGCGATATGTCAGCTTTAATAAGTGATGTTATAAGATGGTAAGGCGATATGTCAGCTTTAATAAGTGATGTTATAAGATGGCAAGGCGATAAGGCAGCTTTAACAGATGATGGTATAAGATGGTAAGGCGATATGTCAGCTTTAATAAGTGATGTTATAAGATGGTAAGGCGATATGTCAGCTTTAATAAGTGATGTTATAAGATGGAAAGGCAATATGTCAGCTTTAATAAGTGATGTTATAAGATGGTAGGGCGATATGTCAGCTTTAATAAGTGATGTTATAAGATGGTAGGGCGATATGTCAGCTTTAATAACTGATGTTATAAGATGGTAGGGCGATATGTCAGCTATAATAAGTGATGTTATAAGATGGCAAGGCGATAAGGCAGCTTTAATAAGTGATGTTATAAGATGGTAAGGCGATATGTCAGCTTTAATAAGTGATGTTATAAGATGGTAAGGCGATATGTCAGCTTTAATAAGTGATGTTATAAGATGGCAAGGCGATAAGGCAGCTTTAACAGATGATGGTATAAGATGGTAAGGCGATATGTCAGCTTTAGTAAGTGATGTTATAAGATGGCAAGGCGATAAGGCAGCTTTAACAGATGATGGTATAAGATGGTAAGGCGATATGTCAGCTTTAATAAGTGATGTTATAAGATGGCAAGGCGATAAGGCAGCTTTAACAGATGATGGTATAAGATGGTAAGGCGATATGTCAGCTTTAATAAGTGATGTTATAAGATGGTAAGGCGATATGGCAGCTTTAATAAGTGATGTTATAAGATGGTAAGGCGATAAGGCAGCTTTAATAAGTGATGTTATAATATGGCAAGGCGATATGTCAGCTTTAATAAGTGATGTTATAAGATGGTAGGGCGATATGTCAGCTTTAATAAGTGATGTTATAAGATGGTAAGGCGATATGTCAGCTTTAATAAGTGATGTTATAAGATGGTAAGGCGATATGTCAGCTTTAATAAGTGATGTTATAAGATGGTAAGGCGATATGTCAGCTTTAATAAGTGATGTTATAAGATGGCAAGGCGATAAGGCAGCTTTAACAGATGATGGTATAAGATGGTAAGGCGATATGTCAGCTTTAATAAGTGATGTTATAAGATGGTAAGGCGATATGTCAGCTTTAATAAGTGATGTTATAAGATGGTAAGGCGATATGGCAGCTTTAATAAGTGATGTTATAAGATGGTAAGGCGATATGTCAGCTTTAATAAGTGATGTTATAAGATGGTAAGGCGATATGTCAGCTTTAATAAGTGATGTTATAATATGGTAAGGCGATATGTCAGCTTTAATAAGTGATGTTATAAGATGGCAAGGCGATATGTCAGCTTTAATAAGTGATGTTATAAGATGGTAGGGCGATATGTCAGCTTTAATAAGTGATGTTATAAGATGGTAAGGCGATATGTCAGCTTTAATAAGTGTTGTTATAAGATGGCAAGGCGATATGTCAGCTTTAATAAGTGATGTTATAAGATGGTAAGGCGATATGTCAGCTTTAATAAGTGATGTTATAAGATGGCAAGGCGATAAGGCAGCTTTAATAAGTGATGTTATAAGATGGTAAGGCGATATGTCAGCTTTAATAAGTGATGTTATAAGATGGCAAGGCGATATGTCAGCTTTAATAAGTGATGTTATAAGATGGTAAGGCGATATGTCAGCTTTAATAAGTGATGTTATAAGATGGCAAGGCGATAAGGCAGCTTTAATAAGTGATGTTATAAGATGGTAAGGCGATATGTCAGCTTTAATAAGTGATGTTATAAGATGGCAAGGCGATATGTCAGCTTTAATAAGTGATGTTATAAGATGGCAAGGCGATAAGGCAGCTTTAATAAGTGATGTTATAACATGGCAAGGCGATAAGGCAGCTTTATAAGTGATGTTATAAGATGGCAAGGCGATATGTCAGCTTTAATAAGTGATGTTATAAGATGGTAAGGCGATATGTCAGCTTTAATAAGTGATGTTATAAGATGGTAAGGCGATATGTCAGCTTTAATAAGTGATGTTATAAGATGGTAAGGCGATATGTCAGCTTTAATAAGTGATGTTATAAGATGGTAGGGCGATATGTCAGCTTTAATAAGTGATGTTATAAGATGGTAAGGCGATATGTCAGCTTTAATAAGTGATGTTATAAGATGGTAGGGCGATATGTCAGCTTTAATAAGTGATGTTATAAGATGGTAAGGCGATATGTCAGCTTTAATAAGTGATGTTATAAGATGGTAAGGCGATATGTCAGCTTTAATAAGTGATGTTATAAGATGGTAAGGCGATAAGGCAGCTTTAATAAGTGATGTTATAATATGGCAAGGCGATATGTCAGCTTTAATAAGTGATGTTATAAGATGGCAAGGCGATATGTCAGCTTTAATAAGTGATGTTATAAGATGGAAAGGCAATATGGCAGCTTTAATAAGTGATGTTATAAGATGGTAAGGCGATATGTCAGCTTTAATAAGTGATGTTATAAGATGGTAGGGCGATATGTCAGCTTTAATAAGTGATGTTATAAGATGGTAAGACGATATGTCAGCTTTAATAAGTGATGTTATAAGATGGTAAGGCGATATGTCAGCTTTAATAAGTGATGTTATAAGATGGTAAGGCGATATGTCAGCTTTAATAAGTGATGTTATAAGATGGAAAGGCAATATGTCAGCTTTAATAAGTGATGTTATAAGATGGTAGGGCGATATGTCAGCTTTAATAAGTGATGTTATAAGATGGTAGGGCGATATGTCAGCTTTAACAGATGATGGTATAAGATGGTAAGGCGATATGACAGCTTTAACAGATGATGGTATAAGATGGTAAGGCGATATGTCAGCTTTAATAAGTGATGTTATAAGATGGTAAGGCGATATGTCAGCTTTAATAAGTGATGTTATAAGATGGTAGGGCGATATGTCAGCTTTAATAAGTGATGTTATAAGATGGTAGGGCGATATGTCAGCTTTAATAAGTGATGTTATAAGATGGCAAGGCGATAAGGCAGCTTTAATAAGTGATGTTATAAGATGGTAAGGCGATATGTCAGCTTTAATAAGTGATGTTATAAGATGGTAAGGCGATATGTCAGCTTTAATAAGTGATGTTATAAGATGGCAAGGCGATAAGGCAGCTTTAACAGATGATGGTATAAGATGGTAAGGCGATATGTCAGCTTTAATAAGTGATGTTATAAGATGGTAAGGCGATATGTCAGCTTTAATAAGTGATGTTATAAGATGGAAAGGCAATATGTCAGCTTTAATAAGTGATGTTATAAGATGGTAGGGCGATATGTCAGCTTTAATAAGTGATGTTATAAGATGGTAGGGCGATATGTCAGCTTTAATAACTGATGTTATAAGATGGTAGGGCGATATGTCAGCTATAATAAGTGATGTTATAAGATGGCAAGGCGATAAGGCAGCTTTAATAAGTGATGTTATAAGATGGTAAGGCGATATGTCAGCTTTAATAAGTGATGTTATAAGATGGTAAGGCGATATGTCAGCTTTAATAAGTGATGTTATAAGATGGCAAGGCGATAAGGCAGCTTTAACAGATGATGGTATAAGATGGTAAGGCGATATGTCAGCTTTAGTAAGTGATGTTATAAGATGGCAAGGCGATAAGGCAGCTTTAACAGATGATGGTATAAGATGGTAAGGCGATATGTCAGCTTTAATAAGTGATGTTATAAGATGGCAAGGCGATAAGGCAGCTTTAACAGATGATGGTATAAGATGGTAAGGCGATATGTCAGCTTTAATAAGTGATGTTATAAGATGGTAAGGCGATATGGCAGCTTTAATAAGTGATGTTATAAGATGGTAAGGCGATAAGGCAGCTTTAATAAGTGATGTTATAATATGGCAAGGCGATATGTCAGCTTTAATAAGTGATGTTATAAGATGGTAGGGCGATATGTCAGCTTTAATAAGTGATGTTATAAGATGGTAAGGCGATATGTCAGCTTTAATAAGTGATGTTATAAGATGGTAAGGCGATATGTCAGCTTTAATAAGTGATGTTATAAGATGGTAAGGCGATATGTCAGCTTTAATAAGTGATGTTATAAGATGGCAAGGCGATAAGGCAGCTTTAACAGATGATGGTATAAGATGGTAAGGCGATATGGCAGCTTTAATAAGTGATGTTATAAGATGGTAAGGCGATATGTCAGCTTTAATAAGTGATGTTATAAGATGGAAAGGCAATATGGCAGCTTTAATAAGTGATGTTATAAGATGGTAAGGCGATATGTCAGCTTTAATAAGTGATGTTATAAGATGGTAAGGCGATATGTCAGCTTTAATAAGTGATGTTATAAGATGGTAGGGCGATATGTCAGCTTTAATAAGTGATGTTATAAGATGGTAAGGCGATATGTCAGCTTTAATAAGTGATGTTATAAGATGGTAAGGCGATATGTCAGCTTTAATAAGTGATGTTATAAGATGGTAAGGCGATATGTCAGCTTTAATAAGTGATGTTATAAGATGGCAAGGCGATAAGGCAGCTTTAACAGATGATGGTATAAGATGGTAAGGCGATATGTCAGCTTTAATAAGTGATGTTATAAGATGGTAAGGCGATATGTCAGCTTTAATAAGTGATGCTATAAGATGGTAAGGCGATATGGCAGCTTTAATAAGTGATGTTATAAGATGGTAAGGCGATATGTCAGCTTTAATAAGTGATGTTATAAGATGGTAAGGCGATATGTCAGCTTTAATAAGTGATGTTATAAGATGGTAAGGCGATATGTCAGCTTTAATAAGTGATGTTATAAGATGGCAAGGCGATATGTCAGCTTTAATAAGTGATGTTATAAGATGGTAAGGCGATATGTCAGCTTTAATAAGTGATGTTATAAGATGGTAAGGCGATATGTCAGCTTTAATAAGTGATGTTATAAGATGGTAAGGCGATATGTCAGCTTTAATAAGTGATGTTATAAGATGGTAAGGCGATATGTCAGCTTTAATAAGTGATGTTATAAGATGGCAAGGCGATAAGGCAGCTTTAATAAGTGATGTTATAAGATGGTAAGGCGATATGTCAGCTTTAATAAGTGATGTTATAAGATGGTAAGGCGATATGTCAGCTTTAATAAGTGATGTTATAAGATGGTAAGGCGATATGTCAGCTTTAATAAGTGATGTTATAAGATGGTAAGGCGATATGTCAGCTTTAATAAGTGATGTTATAAGATGGTAAGGCGATATGTCAGCTTTAATAAGTGATGTTATAAGATGGTAAGGCGATATGTCAGCTTTAATAAGTGATGTTATAAGATGGTAAGGCGATATGTCAGCTTTAATAAGTGATGTTATAAGATGGTAAGGCGATATGTCAGCTTTAATAAGTGATGTTATAAGATGGTAAGGCGATATGTCAGCTTTAATAAGTGATGTTATAAGATGGTAAGGCGATATGTCAGCTTTAATAAGTGATGTTATAAGATGGTAAGGCGATATGTCAGCTTTAATAAGTGATGTTATAAGATGGTAAGGCGATATGTCAGCTTTAATAAGTGATGTTATAAGATGGTAAGGCGATATGTCAGCTTTAATAAGTGATGTTATAAGATGGTAAGGCGATATGTCAGCTTTAATAAGTGATGTTATAAGATGGTAAGGCGATATGTCAGCTTTAATAAGTGATGTTATAAGATGGTAAGGCGATATGTCAGCTTTAATAAGTGATGTTATAAGATGGTAAGGCGATATGTCAGCTTTAATAAGTGATGTTATAAGATGGTAAGGCGATAAGGCAGCTTTAATAAGTGATGTTATAATATGGCAAGGCGATATGTCAGCTTTAATAAGTGATGTTATAAGATGGCAAGGCGATATGTCAGCTTTAATAAGTGATGTTATAAGATGGCAAGGCGATATGGCAGCTTTAATAAGTGATGTTATAAGATGGTAAGGCGATATGTCAGCTTTAATAAGTGATGTTATAAGATGGTAAGGCGATATGTCAGCTTTAATAAGTGATGTTATAAGATGGTAAGGCGATATGTCAGCTTTAATAAGTGATGTTATAAGATGGTAAGGCGATATGTCAGCTTTAATAAGTGATGTTATAAGATGGTAAGGCGATATGTCAGCTTTAATAAGTGATGTTATAAGATGGTAAGGCGATATGTCAGCTTTAATAAGTGATGTTATAAGATGGTAAGGCGATATGTCAGCTTTAATAAGTGATGTTATAAGATGGTAAGGCGATATGTCAGCTTTAATAAGTGATGTTATAAGATGGTAAGGCGATATGTCAGCTTTAATAAGTGATGTTATAAGATGGTAAGGCGATATGTCAGCTTTAATAAGTGATGTTATAAGATGGTAAGGCGATATGTCAGCTTTAATAAGTGATGTTATAAGATGGTAAGGCGATATGTCAGCTTTAATAAGTGATGTTATAAGATGGCAAGGCGATATGTCAGCTTTAATAAGTGATGTTATAAGATGGTAAGGCGATATGTCAGCTTTAATAAGTGATGTTATAAGATGGTAAGGCGATATGTCAGCTTTAATAAGTGATGTTATAAGATGGTAAGGCGATATGTCAGCTTTAATAAGTGATGTTATAAGATGGCAAGGCGATATGTCAGCTTTAATAAGTGATGTTATAAGATGGTAAGGCGATATGTCAGCTTTAATAAGTGATGTTATAAGATGGCAAGGCGATAAGGCAGCTTTAATAAGTGATGTTATAAGATGGTAAGGCGATATGTCAGCTTTAATAAGTGATGTTATAAGATGGCAAGGCGATATGTCAGCTTTAATAAGTGATGTTATAAGATGGCAAGGCGATAAGGCAGCTTTAATAAGTGATGTTATAACATGGCAAGGCGATAAGGCAGCTTTATAAGTGATGTTATAAGATGGCAAGGCGATATGTCAGCTTTAATAAGTGATGTTATAAGATGGTAAGGCGATATGTCAGCTTTAATAAGTGATGTTATAAGATGGTAAGGCGATATGTCAGCTTTAATAAGTGATGTTATAAGATGGTAAGGCGATATGTCAGCTTTAATAAGTGATGTTATAAGATGGTAGGGCGATATGTCAGCTTTAATAAGTGATGTTATAAGATGGTAAGGCGATATGTCAGCTTTAATAAGTGATGTTATAAGATGGTAGGGCGATATGTCAGCTTTAATAAGTGATGTTATAAGATGGTAAGGCGATATGTCAGCTTTAATAAGTGATGTTATAAGATGGTAAGGGTAAGGCGAGCGATATGTCAGCTTTAATAAGTGATGTTATAAGATGGTAAGGCGATAAGGCAGCTTTAATAAGTGATGTTATAATATGGCAAGGCGATATGTCAGCTTTAATAAGTGATGTTATAAGATGGCAAGGCGATATGTCAGCTTTAATAAGTGATGTTATAAGATGGAAAGGCAATATGGCAGCTTTAATAAGTGATGTTATAAGATGGTAAGGCGATATGTCAGCTTTAATAAGTGATGTTATAAGATGGTAGGGCGATATGTCAGCTTTAATAAGTGATGTTATAAGATGGTAAGACGATATGTCAGCTTTAATAAGTGATGTTATAAGATGGTAAGGCGATATGTCAGCTTTAATAAGTGATGTTATAAGATGGTAAGGCGATATGTCAGCTTTAACAGATGATGGTGTAAGATGGTAAGGCGATATGGCAGCTTTAATAAGTGATGTTATAAGATGGTAGGGCGATATGTCAGCTTTAATAAGTGATGTTATAAGATGGTAAGGCGATAAGGCAGCTTTAACAGATGATGGTATAAGATGGTAAGGCGATATGTCAGCTTTAATAAGTGATGTTATAAGATGGTAGGGCGATATGTCAGCTTTAATAAGTGATGTTATAAGATGGTAGGGCGATATGTCAGCTTTAATAAGTGATGTTATAAGATGGTAAGGCGATATGTCAGCTTTAATAAGTGATGTTATAAGATGGTAGGGCGATATGTCAGCTTTAATAAGTGATGTTATAATATGGTAAGGCGATATGTCAGCTTTAATAAGTGATGTTATAAGATGGTAAGGCGATATGTCAGCTTTAATAAGTGATGTTATAAGATGGTAAGGCGATATGTCAGCTTTAATAAGTGATGTTATAAGATGGCAAGGCGATAAGGCAGCTTTAATAAGTGATGTTATAAGATGGTAAGGCGATAAGGCAGCTTTAATAAGTGATGTTATAATATGGCAAGGCGATATGTCAGCTTTAATAAGTGATGTTATAAGATGGTAAGGCGATATGTCAGCTTTAATAAGTGATGTTATAAGATGGTAGGGCGATATGGCAGCTTTAATAAGTGATGTTATAAGATGGAAAGGCAATATGGCAGCTTTAATAAGTGATGTTATAAGATGGCAAGGCGATATGTCAGCTTTAATAAGTGACGTTATAAGATGGTAGGGCGATATGTCAGCTTTAATAAGTGACGTTATAAGATGGTAAGGCGATATGTCAGCTTTAATAAGTGACGTTATAAGATGGTAAGGCGATATGTCAGCTTTAATAAGTGATGTTATAAGATGGTAAGGCGATATGTCAGCTTTAATAAGTGATGTTATAAGATGGCAAGGCGATAAGGCAGCTTTAATAAGTGATGTTATAATATGGCAAGGCGATATGTCAGCTTTAATAAGTGATGTTATAAGATGGTAAGGCGATATGTCAGCTTTAATAAGTGATGTTATAAGATGGTAAGGCGATAAGGCAGCTTTAATAAGTGATGTTATAATATGGCAAGGCGATATGTCAGCTTTAATAAGTGATGTTATAAGATGGTAAGGCGATATGTCAGCTTTAATAAGTGATGTTATAAGATGGTAAGGCGATAAGGCAGCTTTAATAAGTGATGTTATAAGATGGTAAGGCGATATGTCAGCTTTAACAGATGATGGTATAAGATGGTAAGGCGATATGTCAGCTTTAATAAGTGATGTTATAAGATGGTAAGGCGATAAGGCAGCTTTAATAAGTGATGTTATAAGATGGTAAGGCGATAAGGCAGCTTTAATAAGTGATGTTATAAGATGGCAAGGCGATAAGGCAGCTTTAATAAGTGATGTTATAAGATGGTAAGGCGATATGTCAGCTTTAATAAGTGATGTTATAAGATGGTAAGGCGATATGTCAGCTTTAATAAGTGATGTTATAAGATGGTAAGGCGATAAGGCAGCTTTAATAAGTGATGTTATAAGATGGTAAGGCGATATGTCAGCTTTAATAAGTGATGTTATAAGATGGTAAGGCGATAAGGCAGCTTTAATAAGTGATGTTATAAGATGGCAAGGCGATAAGGCAGCTTTAATAAGTGATGTTATAAGATGGTAAGGCGATATGTCAGCTTTAATAAGTGATGTTATAAGATGGTAAGGCGATATGTCAGCTTTAATAAGTGATGTTATAAGATGGCAAGGCGATATGTCAGCTTTAATAAGTGATGTTATAAGATGGTAGGGCGATATGTCAGCTTTAATAAGTGATGTTATAAGATGGTAGGGCGATATGTCAGCTTTAATAAGTGATGTTATAAGATGGTAAGGCGATATGTCAGCTTTAATAAGTGATGTTATAAGATGGTAAGGCGATATGTCAGCTTTAATAAGTGATGTTATAAGATGGTAAGGCGATATGTCAGCTTTAATAAGTGATGTTATAAGATGGTAAGGCGATAAGGCAGCTTTAATAAGTGATGTTATAATATGGCAAGGCGATAAGGCAGCTTTAATAAGTGATGTTATAATATGGCAAGGCGATATGTCAGCTTTAATAAGTGATGTTATAAGATGGTAAGGCGATAAGGCAGCTTTAAGAAGTGATGTTATAATATGGCAAGGCGATATGTCAGCTTTAATAAGTGATGTTATAAGATGGAAAGGCGATAAGGCAGCTTTAATAAGTGATGTTATAAGATGGTAGGGCGATATGTCAGCTTTAATAAGTGATGTTATAAGATGGTAGGGCGATATGTCAGCTTTAATAAGTGATGTTATAAGATGGAAAGGCGATAAGGCAGCTTTAATAAGTGATGTTATAAGATGGTAAGGCGATATGTCAGCTTTAATAAGTGATGTTATAAGATGGTAAGGCGATATGTCAGCTTTAATAAGTGATGTTATAAGATGGTAAGGCGATAAGGCAGCTTTAATAAGTGATGTTATAAGATGGTAAGGCGATATGGCAGCTTTAATATGTGATGTTATAAGATGGCTAGGCAATATGGCAGCTTTAATAAGTGATGTTATAAGATGGCTAGGCAATATGGCAGCTTTAACAGATGATGTTATAACATGGCTAGGCAGGCGAAACTGCACCTTTAATAACTGAGTTACGGACTTAATTAACATTGTGAATGTTTATGAGTAAACACAGACATAGAGCTGCTTAAGAGCAATTAGATTTACAGATTTATTCACACGACTTGCGGTTCTTGGTTCCTGACTCGATGCCCCCCCCCCCCCCCACCCCCTGACACCCTTACTTGGGGCGAATACGATAATAGCCAAAATATGATTGATTTTTGGTATTAATGTACAGACTTTAGAATAATAATGTCTCCACGACTACTACGTAACAGCGTTAAGCCAAACATAAACTGTTTCTAGAAGGGCGTAATTGCGCAGTGTTCACACGTGGCACTGTTTGAAATCGGATATTAAAAGTTTGAGACACCTAAGTGTCTTTGAAAAACATTACTGTTTTTAATGATTTATTCAGTGAAGTGTAACCCTGTTAATGTTCGGCGCTCTAAACTTGTCTTCTCTTGTCATTTTCATTTCGTTAATCCCCAGTTTACGCTGGTTTCTAATAATACGATACTATTGCAGGCTATACTGTTAGAATATGAACACACTTTAGGGGTGTTATGTCTTTTTTTCATTGGTGGGTTCTGTTTGTTGGGTTTTGTTTCTCTTTATTTTTGCTTTTTTGTGTATGCTTTTTATTTGTTTCTATGGTGTTATCAGCAGCAGCCGTGCCCGCGCCACACCAGAAATTGTGCACGCGGAAAACGGCTTAAAGGGACATTCCTGAGTTTGCTGCATTGTAAGGTGTTTCCGACTAATAAAATATTTCTACGATTAAGCTTACATATTAAATATATTTTCTTGTTTAGAATACCACTTCTGTATATTCAATGTGTTTCTGGTCGTCTTAATATTTATAAAAAGCCCAAACTGGCTTTTGTCTTTAAATAATTTCGTACGTACGAAAAAACATATTTTAGGAAATAAACTGAAATTTAACTTAGTACAAATATTAGAACGATCAGAAACACGTTTAATATACATCCACTTATATTTTATGCAGAAAAATATATTTGACATGTAATTACAATCGTTAAAAAGTCTCTGTTAGTCGATAACATCTTAAAATTGCAGCAAACTCAGGAATGTCCATTTAAGGTAATTCTAATGCAGCAGTATAGATTTGATGAGAGGGACGCTATTCAATAAATATTACCAGAATATTTGTATTGGAAGATGTGGATTGAGCTCAAAGCAGCTACAATAATACAAATCTGAAGACGAGACTGAATTGGTTATTCTGTAATTAATTATTATCGTGAATATAAATATATTCCAGAAATAGAAAATGTATCAATTATTAAAATTATATATTCCATTTTAAACTAAATTATGTACCATAATATGCCATATAAGTGCAGTATGGTAGCTACATGTTTTATATTTTGCTATATTTAAAAATTTATTTGTGATCAATTACTACAAATTAATTGATCCCTTACTATTATCATTATCATCATCATCATCATTATTATTATTATTATTATTATTATTATTAATCATTAACATCCTTAAGGAAAATGTCTATTTTTGTTTTTACCACTTATATAGATTCTACCATTGATAAACACCAATACAAATCAGATGCTTAAATTCCGCCGTAACTCTTTGAAGATAAATATAACCCAAAACAACTTAAAAACCTTTTTTTTTCTCTCACTGTAGCCATGCGGTTGTACCGGAACTACACTTTGTAATCAAAGACATTTTTGTCAATATCAGCACATGTCTGGCTCAATATCTCGCAGTCGAGACAAAGCGTCTATCACATCACATGTCTGGCTCAGTATCTAGCAGTCGAGACAAAGCGGCTATCATATCGATGGCAATTAAAACAAAATATCGCTTCCTTGTTTTCTATAGGTCATAATCAACATTGCCGCACTTTGATGATATAGAAATCCCAAACATGAAAGTCGCGTGTTTGCGACGTAGCTATAGCACCGTGATGGGAATATTTACATTAATACATGTCTCACGAAATATCATGACATCCTTCTGGCACTTTATCAAGATGTTTCGATAATGCATTGATTGTTCATATTATGTTAGGATACTTTCTGTTTATACTGGAGCAAAACGTAATGGATACGTCATGCTGTTAGTCTGATGTAAATTCTGTGTCACTGCGGCATTTAATAATAATAATAATAATAAACTGCAGTCTGAATAATATTTTATTTATGAAAACTACAAAGAATTGAACTGAATTGTTAACGAATGTCCCAACACGAGAAACACATCAGCTACTGGATGGCAAACTGAAGTAAATAACAATCAACACAACCATTCTAAAATCATCAATAAAACAATATAAACAGTTGTGAAAGAGTCACCTTTGTGAACAACATCTCCGAAACTTAGCGAACATGAAGCTGTGCTTTGCCAAGGTCTTCTTATGACAGAGATCCATCGGATGTTCAACATGATCTTTGACTAGGAGTACCCACACATCGTTAGGCAGCAGACGACAACACCAGACTTCCGGCGTCTCGTCCTGCTCCTGGACTTACCTGAAGTCGCCGTAGCACCAACCTCTCCAAGAACCTTTTGCTACGTGGACTTAGTCAGACTGTAACAAAATTTTGACCGTCATTTCCAAAAATTTGTTTATTTTTTTTGTAAATAGTCTGAAACACTTTGTGTTTGGCACGTGAAAAGAATAGACAAGACAAGACATTTGTGAAAAATACATTGATTCATATCAACACAGAATATCAACATAAACTCTTGTAAAGAAACAAAAAACAAACCCACACCAAATAAATAAATAAACGCTATGGCCAAGCCATGAAAACAGTCCATGGAAGTTTTGAACACACAAAACTAATATTGTGCTCATCAATCAATACAAAACGAAAAAACAAACGCTACAATCAGACCATGGAAACAGTTTACGAAAACAAATTAAAAACCCTTATCCCAGATGCTCATAGTACTCCTTTCAAAATGTGTAATGGATACAGAAGATTGTGCTATATTCGCCAACCATAAGGAACAAAGGTGGGACGGGCGGCAAAGGGGAGGGGGATGTAGTTCAGTTGATTAGGTGCTCGCCCGAGGTGCTTGCGTCGCAGGGTCGAACCACTTCGGTGGATTCATTTAACTGATTCCTATTTTTTCTCTCGTTCCAAACAGTGCACCCCAACTGGTCAAAAGCCGTGGTATGTGCTATCTTGTTTGTGATAAAGTGCATATAAAAGATCCCTTGCTGCTAATGGAAAAATGTAGCGGGTGTCTTCTGATGACTGTGTCAGAATGACCAAATATAAAGAGAAAGTTAAAGTTTGTTTAAGACATCACTGGAGCACAATGATCATCGGCTATTGGATGTCAAATATTGGGTAATTCTGATACAGATTTAGAGAGAACATCCGCTACATTATCATATTTCCATTAGTAGCATGGTATTAAGACATCACTGGAGCACAATGATCATCGGCTATTGGATGTCAAATATTGGGTAATTCTGATACAGATTTAGAGAGAACATCCGCTACATTATCATATTTCCATTAGTAGCATGGTATTAAGACATCACTGGAGCACAATGATCATCGGCTATTGGATGTCAAATATTGGGTAATTCTGACATAGATTTAGAGAGAACATCTGCTACATTATCATATTTCCATTAGTAGCATGGTATTAAGACATCACTGGAGCACAATGATCATCGGCTATTGGATGTCAAATATTGGGTAATTCTGATACAGATTTAGAGAGAACATCCGCTACATTATCATATTTCCATTAGTAGTATGGTATCGTTCATATGCACCATGCCACAGACAGAATAACAAATACCACGACCTTTGATACCAGTCGTGGTTCCCTGTCTGGAACAAAAACTATCCCAATAGGCCCTTCAACGGGGATCGATCCTAGACTGACCGTGTACCAAGCGAGAGCTTTACAACTGAGCAAATTTGACTATACTTTATCTGAATCTACTACGCACCAACAGAGTGCAGTAGCATTAAGACATTTTAGATTTAATTACTGTTATCTGTAACTGTTCGCAGTGTAACGAGGACGACACTAGACGTTACAGCAAACACGCTTTGCCAGTCGGGATTTGACGCTAAGCGTTGTAATCGGAAATGGGTTCGAACCACTGACGTCACAATCAAGCTCAGAGAGTCAGCTAGGTCTGTGAATGTCTTCAAGTGCCCTGTACAAGAGTTGTGCGCATGCCAAGAAACGAACAGACGACAAACGCAACCATTTCCTACAATTTAAAATAACGAATTAAAATTGTGACTGGTAAATAATGCATTGTCTGTATTCCAGTGTATATATTTGTTGTTGAAATATACGTGCTTTTCATATCATATCATATATTTCATATCTGACTATTGACGCAACTTCACATACTGTTACTTGATTAATATAAAATAGGTCCAATTTAACATTTTGAATAGCTAATTAGTAGGTAAATATGTTTAGTAACTGAAGATGTCCGACATAACACATAGTGTGACGGTACATGCTCTTAATTATCTTTTCGCCTGTGGCGATGTTAATTGTTTTAGAGGGTCGTGTGCAATTTGTTACGTAATGCCTTCGCGCGATCGGGCATTCTAATACACACCCAGCCCAGGTGCGGAGCCATGTGGCGAGTAGTTACGTAATACCTCTGCGAGTGCGGTTTTTACAACCGTGATTTGGCGACGATGGCGTCAGTAAGTCTGGCGATCAAAGAGAAAAATGCGTCTCTGGGAGAGGTGGAATATCAGATGATAGGGGGAGGACCGCCTTGTACCCCCGGGCGATTTTCTGATTTTATAATAAATAGCTAGGGTTTAGAGATATCTGGGAGAAGCAAAAAGGACAGAACAAGGAAGGCTTCCCGGGAACGTTGTCCGTTTGGACTTTGGTAAATATTTTATTTCTGCTCTGTTGTATAACCTTGATGTGATTGATGTGACCTTAAATATTTTAATACTGTATTATACCAATATTATTTAGACAGTGTCTTCGGTCATCTGACGAAGTAAATCGTAGACTTTTTGTTCTAACATTATACGAGTATTTGGTAATATAAAGCTTAGCCAGTCATCCTAGAAGAACAAGGTAAACTGTAGGTTATTTTCTTTATTGTGATAGGTACCAGTATTAATTCTGTGTTACAAGGTTACTGAATGAGTAGTTAGGGTTAATTAAAAATTAACCAGTTAGGAATAGTGTTGTAATTCCTTTATTAATTAAGTTCCCCTAGAAGCGTTTCTCAATTATCACACGTGTGGGTGTTGTGTCACGGTGAAGTGATTACAATATTGTGTAAACTAGACACCTAGAGATTAACTAATTAAGTGATCAGTTCTGGGATGTTATTATTTGTTGTTGTTAATTAACTACTGCGGCAGTACTTTTGTCAGCGTAGGTTAATACAGATTCCAAAGTGTATTGTGTTTTTGTTGTGTTTTCTAGTGAACTAAACGTGCTATATTACATATACTTTATATAAGATCGTATCTGATCATACCTAGAGACGAGCCATACTTGGGTAAATACCGCCTGTTACAGAGAGATCTAATACATATAGTGTTAGGAGAGATATTTGGATAATCGTGTTTTATTCAGTTACGGGAATTATAGAATCCCCGTGACACATAGATAAATATATTCACACATAAATGCATACCCATTTACTGTTGTATGTATTTATTACTAGTATGCATGTGCGCATGTATGTATCTATGTATGTATGCACTTGTGCGTGAGGGAAGGAAGGAAATGTTTTATTTAACGACGTACTCAACACATTTTATTTACGGTTATATGGCGTCAGACATATGGTTACGGACCACACAGATATTGAAGGAGGAAACCCTCTGTCGCCACTTCATGGGCTACTCTTTTCGATTGGCAGCAAGGGATATTTTATATGCACCATTCCATAGACAGGATAGCACATACCACGGCCTTTGGTGTACCAGTCGTGAGTATGTGCTATGTATGTATGTATTGATGTATGTGTGTGTGTGGGGTTTTTTTTATATACATATTTACACACACGCACACACACACACGCACACACACACACACACACACACACACACACACACATATATATATATATCTTGATCTTAGTTTCTTGTTAAAAGATGGTAGACGTCTGACAATATCGAATCTGAAAATGGCACAGTAGTTATTTCTGCTGACGCTTACAGAACTCTCGTCGAGTAAGTTAATCAGCCATCTTTCGTTATAGGCCATCACGATATCCTCTGATTAAGACCAGTTTAGCGCTAACGATATCTGGCTTAGCATTAATTTCTTCATCGAGAAATCTCCGGACTCACAACATGATTTTCGAGTTTACGACATATTTATCACTTCCTTGTACTTGGAACAGATTGGTAAACTGTAGCAATGACTGCAAGGCCGCGAGATGTGGGTCAACGGTAGATATACACACTGAAGGCAACACACCACCATTACCAGCCTGGGTGGCGCAGTGGTTAAGCCATCAGACTACAGGCTGGTAGCTACAGGGTTCGCATCCGGGTACCGGCTCCAATCCAGAGCGAGTTCTTAAGGGCTCAGTGGGTAGGTGTACGGCCACTACACCCTCTTCTCTTTCACTAACCACTAACCAACTAACAACTAACTCACTGTCCTGGACAGACAGCCCAGATAGCTACGGTGTGTGCCCAGGACAGCGTGATTGAACCTTAATTGGATATAAGCACGAAGATAAGTTGAAATGAAATGACACCACCATTTGTCGTATCGTTACCTGTTGTAGCAGCTTAAAGTGACATTTCCGAGTTTGCTGCATTATAAGACGTTTCCGACTAATAAAATATTTCTATGATTAAACTTACATATTAAATATATTTTCTTGTTTGAAGTATCAGTGTCTGTATATTCAATGTGTTTCTGGTCATCTTAATATTTGTAAGAAGCCCAAAATGGATTTTGTCTTTAAATAATTTCGTACGTACGAAAAAATATTTTTTAGGAATTAAAATAAAAATTAACCTAGTACAAATATTAGAACGATCAGAAACACGTTTAATATACAGCCACTAATATTCTAAACAAGAAAATATATTTAATATGTAAGTTTAATCGTAGAAACATTTTATTAGTCGATAACATCTTAAAACATTGCAGCAAACTCAGGAATGTCTCTTTAATATACTCCGATTTCGGAAATAGTTCCTCATAAAAGAAATGCTATAAAATTCTGATATTCTTCACACATAGGCTGACCTCCTCTGTAGTATTTAAATAGCCCATTGGTTTGAAGTGACTTGTTATATGTAGTACTAACTGGTAACAACCGTGTAAGTGGTATAGTGCCACTTGTGTAACAGCAACACGAGGAGGTGCTCAGGTACGAGATCCGTTAATCGAACAATTTCGTGGTCGACCTATGTTGATTTTTTACTCTGTACTTGTCAGTTGAGAGCACTCCCTAAAATTAGTAGTCACATGATCCTCTCGATATTGTATTTTTCACAGAATATAGTCCGACATAGAGACTGTATTGAACTGCATGGAGTAGCCTGAAGTTTGACATAAATATGGAATCAGTTATCCGCAGAAAGAGCAGAACAAATGAAATATTGTTTGACCCATATTCTCCTAGAAAATTTTCTTTACTTAAATCTATTTTTCGGGCAGCATAACTAAATCCCTGTTAAAAGATTCGCTCGCCACAATCTAGACCCCCCCTCTCCGCGTCTGTTAACATATAGTTCCTTTGACATATATCGATAAAGAGCCAGATAGAAAATAGATAAAGAGGAAACCCGCTATCGCCACATACACTATTCCTGTCGCAGAATCTGCAAAGAATATTTTATGATAAAAATTACTTAGGTCAACAAGTCTGTGGTAAGATAAGCATAAATCTAGCAAAACACACGATATAACGTTTACAGTTTGGTTTGTTTAACGACACCGCTAGAGCACATTGATTTATTAATCAGCAGCTATTGGATTTTAAACATTTGGTAATTTTAACTTGTAGTCTTCTGAGAAATCCCGCTACATTTTTCTATTAGCAGCAAGGGATCTTTTATATGCACTTTCCCATAGACATGACAGCAAATACCACGGCCTTTGATATACCAGTAGTGGGGCACTGGTTGGAACGAGAAAAACCAAATCCGAGAATAGGTCCACCGATGAGGTTCGATCCTGCGTCTAACTCACCTCAGCCGAGCGCTCCACCAACTGAGCTGGATCCTGCTTCCTAAACACACGATATATGCGCTGATTTATTTATTTCTATCATGAACTGGCAAAGTACGAAATCATTTACAACATAATACTGTCAAGAAGTAGATACATAAAACATGTTATAAAGCTTCTATATTACCACGTCCTCCTACTACATCAATACTGCCCTCTAATGGGTTTCCGTGAATTTTAGTTTAGTGCTTGCAAAGCACGATTGTGTTTCATAAACAAACAATATTCTCTCTTTGAAGAAGAAGTAATACATTTTTAAAGAGCCACGACGCACAGATAACTACGTTTAACAGGTTGTTAACACTCCGCGAACGATTTGGCTTGATAACTCAAGCACATCAACGTACC
This sequence comes from Gigantopelta aegis, assembly GCF_016097555.1. NCBI lineage: Eukaryota > Metazoa > Mollusca > Gastropoda > Neomphalida > Peltospiridae > Gigantopelta > Gigantopelta aegis. The sequence goes on from NC_054712.1 coordinate 28,630,471, forward strand.
GAATTCACTAAACTCTCGCCACATTGGGATTTCGCAGTGGATTCTAAAACGACTTGTAAAGTTAAAGCTGGAGCAAGAAATAGCCCAATAGGCCCACCGACGACCATCCATCCTAGACCGACCGCGAAAAAAACGAGCGCTTTGCCACTGGGGTATGTCCGACCGCCTCGCCCCCCCCCCCCCCCCCCCCCCCCCCCCTTTGGAAGGTGAAGCGCGCCCGAACAATTTATCTGTTGAAAATTTGTTTTGTTAAACGACACTAACAGAACACATTTATTTATTAATCGTCGGATATTGGATATGAAACATTTGGTTACAACATTACGGTCTGAGAGAGGAATTCCGTTACGTTTTGTCTTTTGGTAGCAAGGGATCTTTTACATGTACCATGGCACAGACAGGAAGGCTTCCGTTCCTCTCGCAGTGGAATGCAAAACGACTGACAGGAAGGAAGGAAGGAAATGTTTTATTTAACGACGCACTCAACACATTTTATTTACGATTATATGGCGTCAGACGACTGGCAGGGACAATGTTATGTTGTTTTTAAAGAGAGCTTAATGGAATTTTGTGAATTGGGCACGTAACTACTAGATGGAGGGAGGGGGGAGGGGGGGGGGGAAAGCAGACTAGACTGACTTCAGTCAGTTCTCTAGCAGTATTTTATTTATATACGGCTAGATTGTAACAGATTGAATATATTTGAGAATCAAACGTCGCCAAGTGCTGTGTCTAAATTAATAAGCACATTTTCCTTAGGATTAAACCAGGATATTAACGACTTTCACAAACACTGCAACAAGAATCCATACACATCTAGATATCTCTATGTTTAGTGTCGGGTTTCTTCTTATACTAGTCTCAAACATACAAGTGTAATGTTACAAGAGAAATCCAGAATAATCAGACTGAAGGTCGCTGCCATCAAATTTAAGAAATTGTGTGTATTTTAGATTCAGCACTTAGCGATCCTTTAGGAGTGGGACGTGGTAAAGCGCTCGCCTGATGCGCGATCGGTCTAGGATCGATCTTCATCGATGGGCCCACTGGGCTATTTCTCGTTCCAACCAGTGCACCTCGACTGGTATATCAAAGGGCGTGGTATTTGCCATCCTGTCTGGTGGATGGTGCATATAAAATATCATTTGCTGTTAATGGAAAATATAGCGACTATACGTCAAAACTACGAAATGTCTGACATCTAATAGCCGATGATTAATTAATGTGCTCTAGCGGTGTCGTTAAACAGAACAAACTTTTTTAGCGATCCTTTGGTCGTCAGATTTTTGTTTTTAAATGACAGTTTTACACTAAAGGTGGCGCCACACGATGACGAATGTCTCGTACGAGAGTAGCTAATTGCATCGCAACCGATGAAGTCGTAATGTTTAGAGTGCTTTACTAGCGACTTGGCCACGATCAATCGACGTAATGTGAACGGTACCAGTCAAGTGGGCCAGGCCCGGACCTGACACGGCACGGTTCAACCGGACCGATTTATTGGCCATTTGTAAACGCAGCATGTGTTTTGTTACTATCCGCTATTCGCGTACAAGACAATCGCATCGTATGGCGTCGCCTTAATACGGCTAGAGGACACCTGAGATAGATTGGCAGAACTTGCCTCCGGTTAAGCCATTGTCACGGGGATCCTATAATACCCGTAACTGAATGAAACACGATTGTCCAAATATCTCTCCTAACTGTATATCTATTAGATCTCTCTGTAACAGGCAGTTATACCCGCTGGCTCGTCTAGGTATGATCAGAGATAAGATCTTATATAAAGTATATATTATTATAGCACGTTTAGTTCACTAGAAAACACAACAAAAACACAATACACTTTGGAATCTGTATTAACCTACGCTGACAAATGTACTGCCGCAGTAGTTAATTAACAACAACAAATAATAACAACCCAGAACTGATCACTTAATTAGTTAATCTCTAGGTGTCTAGTTTGCACAATATGCTAATCACTTCACCGTGACACAACACCCACACGTGTGATAATTGAGAAACGCTAACACACACACGTGTGATAATGGAGAAACGCTTCCAGGGGAACTTAATTAATAAAGGAATTACAACTCTATTCCTAACTGGTTAATTTTTAATTAACCCTTACTACTCGTTCAATAACGTGTGATAATTGAGAAACGCTTCCAGGAGAACTTAATTAATAAAGGAATTACAACTCTATTCCTAACTGGTTAATTTTTAATTAACCCTAACTACTCATTCAATAACCTTGTAATACAGACTTAATACTGGTACCTATCCCAATAAAGACAATAACCTACAGTTTACCTAGGTCCTCTAGGATGACTGGATAAGCTTTATATATATATATATCAGAACGGTGAGCCTACAGTATACTGCGTCAGATGACCGGCAGCACCGTCTAAATAATATTGGTATAATACAGTATTAAAATATTTAAAGTCACATCAATCACATCAAGGTTATACAACAGAGCAGAAATACAATTATTTACCAGTCCGGACGGACAGCGATCCCTGGAAGCCTTCCTATGTTTCTCCTCGATCTATCTAAACCCTAGCTATTTATTATAAAAACCCAGACTGGTCCGGAGACAGGACGCGGAACCGAATCTTATGAGGTGAATTTCCACAGCGACCAAGCGGTATTTGTTTTCTCAGATGGTCAGACTCAATGACGCCTAGTCACCAAAATCACGGTTGTAAAAACCGCACTCGCGGAGGTATTACGTAACTACTGGCCACATGGCCTCCGGACCTGCGCTGGATGTGTAATAGAAAAGCTCGACGACCGTCGCGCAAAGGTATCACGTAACAAGTTTCCCATCTGGGCTTAAGTGCATATTGGAACTGCACACGGCCCTCTAAAACAATTAATATCGCCACAGGCGAAAACAAATTAAGAGCATGTTCCAGCCATCGAAAATAAGGTAAGCCCGGTACCGGCTCCCACCCAGTGCGAGTTTTAACGACTCGATGAGTAGGTGCACGACCACTACACCCTCTTCTTTCTTAGTAACCACTGAAAACTAACCCACTGTCCTGGACAGACAGCCCAGATAGCCGAGGGGTGTGCCAAGGACAGCGTGCTTGAACAGCTTGGATATAAGAAACGAAAATAAGTTGAAATGATAATCACATGTATATTTAATTTTATATTTTTTAAAACACGATTAACTTTAGAGTAAATAACTACGTTTTATTTTTTTCTTAAACGCGGATCAATAGCAGACAACTACATTTAATTTGTTTCTTAAATGCCAATAAAAATGTAATGACTGTAACAGTAGCTAATATAAATATGAAATAAGTAAATATATTTTATAACAACATATTCGCAAATTATAGGTCTATAGTAAGAAAAAGTTTGTTTTGTTTAACGACATCATTAGAGCACATTGATTTATTTATCTTCGGCTATTTGGTAATTTTGACATATAGTCTTAGAGAAGAAACCTGCTATATTTTTTTCCATTAGTATCAAGGGATCTTTTATATGCACCATTCCACAGGCAGGATAGCATAAACCACGGCCTTGGATATACGAGTCATGGTGCACTGGCTGGGACGAGAAATAACTCAAGAGGCCCACCGATGGGGATCGATCCCAAACCGACCGCGCATCAAGCGAACGCTTTACCACTGGGCTACGTCCCCTACATATGGTTAAAGACCGTACTGAGCATAAGAGAGGAAACCCGCTGCCGCCACGCAAATGCTTATTCTTTCCGATTAGCAGCAAGAGATCTTTGATATGTATCATCCTGCATACAGGATAGTGCATACCATGACGTTTGTCACACCAGTTGTGGTGCACTGGCTGGAACGAGAAATTAGCCAATGGGCTCCCCGACAGGGTTAAATCCTTAGACCGCGCATCAGGCAAATGCTCTACCACTGGGCTACATCCCGTCCCATACGTCTCTATATAGAGGATTGGTAACAAGATAATGTAGTAAAAAACAACAAAAAACGAAACTTCTGAATAGCAAGCAATTTTCTCTATTTTTGTTCAGTTTATATAACTCGTATAAAAAAAAAACTAAATGAAATGCACTTTCTTACTTTTCCGATGGTAATCGTCCCCTAACTTTCAGTCACTCCAATTGCAACTCTATGAACTATAGCTATTCAGTAAAAACAGAAAGTTGGTAAACCAAAGGCCGTTGCAAGTACATGTACTGTCATGACTATGGGAAAGTCCATAAAAATGTCTTGCTGTTTTTATTTTTATTTTAAAGAAGTAGTCTCTCTCTCTCTCTCTCTCTCTCTCTCTCTCTCTCTCTCTCTCTCTCTCCTCCCCCCCCCCCCCCCTCTCTCTCTCTCTCTCTCTCTCTCTCTCTCTCTCTCTCTCCCTCCCTCTCCCTCCCTCTCTCTCTCTCTCTCCATCTCTCCCTCCCTCCCTCTCCCTCTCTCTCTCTCTCTCTCTCCATCTCTCCCTCCCTCCCTCTCTCTCTCTCTCTCTCTCTCTCTCTCCCTCTCTCCCCCCCTCCCTCCCCCCCTCTCCGCCCTCTCTCTCTCTCTCTCTCTCTCTCTCTCTCTCTCTCTCTCTCTCTCTATGTTAGACACCAAAGAGCTATAATTTAAAACGTGCTGATGTGTCGTTAAACATATATTCCTTTACTAAGATATCAATAACTGGATATGTTTAAAAACACTGGATCACATTAAGTATGCTGTGATATCGAGTTTATGCTGTCCATACGAAGTGTTTTAATTAACATACGAATCCTTCATTAAAATAGTCTTTAGTGTCGTTCATTTCATTTAAACTTATTTTCGTGCTTATATCCAGTTACGGTTCAAGCACCCTGTTACAGGCACGCACCTCAGCTGTCTGGGCTATCCTGCTATCTGTCCAGGACAGTGGGTTAGTTATTAGTGAGAGCGTCGTCGGGTATAGTGGCCTTACACCTACCCATCGAGTCGTTAAAACTCGTTCTGGGTGCGAGAGTCGAACCCAGTACCCATTAGCCGTATGTCCGATGGCTTAACAACCACACGATTGAGGCCGGTATGGTGTCGTTAATATGACACTATATCTACACTTATTTTGGGGTCTTATGGCCTTCCATACAAAATAAAAATAATAAATTGAACTGAATTGAAACAAATATTGCTTTCCTCTCCTCACTCAGACCTGACAAAACACCCCGTTACAGATGAGAAATATCTAACTGATCTCATGTAGATAATTAGCGAGTGACAGTTCTACAAATTACGACAGGCTCTCTGAAGAAAGAAGAAGAAAACCCCCAGGATAATCATAACAGGAAGTCGTCCCATTAAGATTTGAGGTAAATGTCAATGACATCCGAGCCCAAGGCCATTGAAAACTGATGACATAGTTAACAAGTTGCCATGACAAATTAGGTCTTTCTTCATCAATGAAACTACGCCGAGCGGCACTCACTAATCTCTTACCTTAAAGGGGCACTGCGAGAAAAGATTTGTTTTTATCAGCCCGCACACTTGAGGCAGTAAATGATATGCTTCCTTTTCAAGACTCCCCTCAGGACACATTTTTTTTTCTTTATTAAATAAAGCTTCTGAACGACCAACCGTGCCTTCTGTACTGGTATTATATTCCAAATTCTATAATAGCTTCTTTTTTTTGCCCTTTACTGGATTATTTTTGCATTGATGTTGAACATAGCTCTGATACACGGTCGGTCTAGGATCGATCCCCGTCGGTGGCCCAAATGGGCTATTTCTCTTTCCAGCCAGTGCACCACAACTGGTATATCAAAGGCCGTGGTATGTGCTATCCTGTCTGTGGGATAGTGCATATGAAAGATCAATGTGTTCTAGTGGTGTCGTTAAACAAAACAAACTTTAACTTTGATGATGATACAACGCATCACCTTAACATAAATGGCAGTTTGTTTGTTTTTGGTTTCTTTTTGGTGAAAGATATACAAACGAATATTTATTAAACGGAATTTCAGTCGATCGTTAATTGGTTTTTGCGCCAAATGTTAAATGTATGTAACATGATTAGATATGACGGGAACCAGTCAAACTGTTCTCCTGAACAGGCCACGTCACACAGGTCTGTAAACTAGGTGTCCAGAAATAAATGGTTGAGCACGTCTCTGTTAAGTAGTCCCATCTGAAATACAAACATGGCAGCTTCACCATTCCACTCATGGAAGGAAGGAAATGTTTTATTTAACGACGCACTCAGCACATTTTATTTACGGTTATATGGCGTCAGACATGTGATTAAGGACCACACATATATTGAGAGAGGAAACCCGCTGTCGCCACTTCATGGGCTACTCTTTTCGATTAGCAGCAAAGGATTTTTTTATATGCACCATCCCACAGACAGGATAACACATAGCACGGCCTTTGATATATTAGTCGTGGTGCACTGGCTGGAACAAGAAATACCCCAATGGATCCACCGACGGGGATCGATCCTAGACCGACCGCGTCGACTCATGGTTACCAGTATCTAGATTATTAGTATAGTAGTTATGGTATTATAGTGCAAATTGTGATACTAACATGTCACGTTGCATGCCGTTACGTCATGTGTGGAGTAAAACTTGATATAGAACAACCTGGCAGTGCCCCCAATTGGCCAGGTGACGTCACAATTCAATATGGCCGCCAATTCACTATTTCTCACTAACGCTGTATCACATTGAAAAGTGGAAGCTATAACATATTAGCTGCAATGAAATATTTTTGACAATATTATTAATATTTATGTGTTACTATTATATATTAATAATTATTTTTGGAAAAGACACGCGTCTAATCACGAGTACTGTATATTAATAGCCCAATGGCTACAGCCTAAAAGTCCATGGAATCGTTCACGGTTTGGAAAAGCATGAAACTTGACACAGATATTCTATTGCATAATGATGTCAATTTAAAGTTACAGTATCTGGTTATCGTATTATAACATCATGTACAAATATGAAATACAAGCACAAATGCACTTTTAAAAAACTTGTGTGTGTTCGCTATGAACGAAGATCATCAAAAGTATACGCTCGATTCGTCGCCTGTGCTGCCATTGCTAGACAAAGCACAAGCGAAGCAGAGATCACAAAGTCACCTGAGTATGGAAATCCGAATACCCAAATGCTGGGATTGACAAATAGTCAGTATTTTCCGTCGCCATTTCCGCATACACAGACTGACCAACAACACATGTATACTGCCCTTCCACAAAGCAATATCAACATGCAAGCAGGCATAACTACCCCACCTCCTTGGGTCCAGGGTATATGCGACCAAATTGCTAAACTAACTCTGACAACTAGTATAATACACAAGCGTACTGAAAAATTGCAGATCATTAAAACTAAAATCGGCACCATCGAAAACACATTACATGAACTTAGTACAAATGTCAAGTCTGCTCACGATCGGATAAGTAAAGTGGAAGACAGTTGCCAGTTTATCAGTAACGCATTCGATGCAATCAATACTGAAAGAAACGAAACCAAACGCTCCATAGATGATCTTCAAAAAAATATGCAAACAGCTCAGGAAGATATTTGTCACCTTTCTAAAAATATATATGACCTGCAGGATGAAAATGACCGACTTCATGACGAAGTGCTCTATCTGCAAACACGGTCTATGAGATTCAACCTTTTGTTTTACGGCATACCAAACAAGGGCCAAGGTGAGGACACAGAACAAGTTTAAACATCATTTTTGGAGAAAGAAATTGAATATTGTCAATGCCCCCATCCAAGTCACACACAGACTAGGTCCATACCGCGAATCTCAAAGAAAACCGAGGACAATTGTGGCACATTTTGAAAAGATAAGGGATAAGGAGAGAATAAAATGGGCTGCAAAGAAATTAGCAGGCAAGCCATATGGTATTGGTGACCAGTTCCCCCAAGAAATTGCCGAGAGGAGAAAATAATTGTACCCCATTTACAGAGCAGCAAGACGGGACAACAAGAAAGCCATTCTCAAAGTTGACAGACTTTTCATTGAGGGAAACGAATACTTACCTGCAACTAAGAACCCATACCCACCTGCAACTAAGAACTGAAATACACCACACACAAATCCACTCTCTGTGTCTCCTCAAAATAAATCAACACCCCCCAGAAAAAGACATAGGCAAAGCACTACCCAGGACAAACAGGTTCACTGCTTTACCCATGGATGACAGCAGTTAGGACAGTCAAGGAGACCTACACTCTAGATGTCATCAGTCCGCTCTAAAAAGATATACAAGTAGTGACTCTAAGGTTAACACTAGTGTTAATACCTTACCTGTACCAATTTCAAAACACTTTCAGTATACAGACACTTTCCCCAGCTGCCATGTAAATAGATATTTAAATGTCTGCAATAATGAAACTGACTTACCTGTACCATCCTCAGAAAACATTGTATATAGTGATACACCCCCCAGCTGTTATGTAAATATATATCCTAATGGCTGTAAAACTGAAACTGACTTACCTGTTCACATTTTAAAAAATATTGTATATAGTGATACCAACCCTAGCTGTCATAAAAATAGATGTACTAATACTTGTAATACTAAAACTGATTTACCCATACACATTTCAAAAAAACCTGTACATAATGATTCATACCCCAGCTGTCATGACAATAGATATTCTAATACTTGTAATACTGAAACTTATTTACCCATACACATTTCAAAAAACACTGTACATAATGATACATACCCCAGCTGTCATGACAATAGATATTCTAATACTTGTAATATTGAAACTTATTTACCCGTACACATTTCAAAAAACACTGTACATAATGATACATACCCCAGCTGTCATGACAATAGATATTCTAATACTTGTAATACTGAAACTTATTTACCCATACACATTTCAAAAAACACTGTACATAATGATACATACCCCAGCTCTCATGAAAATAGATATTCTAATACTTGTAATATTGAAACTTATTTACCCATACACATTTCAAAAAACACTGTACATAATGATACATACCCCAGCTGTCATGACAATAGATATTCTAATACTTGTAATATTGAAACTTATTTACCCGTACACATTTCAAAAAACACTGTACATAATGATACATACCCCAGCTGTCATGACAATAGATATTCTAATACTTGTAATATTGAAACTTATTTACCCGTACACATTTCAAAAAACACTGTACATAATGATACATACCCCAGCTGTCATGAAAATAGATATTCTAATACTTGTAATACTAAAACTGATTTACCCGTACACATTTCAAAAAACACTGTACATAATGATACATACCCCAGCTCTCATGAAAATAGATATTCTAATACTTGTAATACTAAAACTGATTTACCCGTACACATTTCAAAAAACACTGTACATAATGATACATACCCCAGCTCTCATGAAAATAGATATTCTAATACTTGTAATACTAAAACTGATTTACCCGTACACATTTCAAAAAACACTGTACATAATGATACATACCCCAGCTCTCATGAAAATAGATATTCTAATACTTGTAATACTAAAACTGATTTACCCGTACACATTTCAAAAAACACTGTACATAATGATACATACCCCAGCTCTCATGAAAATAGATATTCTAATACTTGTAATACTAAAACTGATTTACCCGTACACATTTCAAAAAACACTGTACATAATGATACATACCCCAGCTCTCATGAAAATAGATATTCTAATACTTGTAATACTAAAACTGATTTACCCGTACACATTTCAAAAAACACTGTACATAATGATACATACCCCAGCTCTCATGAAAATAGATATTCTAATACTTGTAATACTAAAACTGATTTACCCGTACACATTTCAAAAAACACTGTACATAATGATACATACCCCAGCTCTCATGAAAATAGATATTCTAATACTTGTAATACTAAAACTGATTTACCCGTACACATTTCAAAAAACACTGTACATAATGATACATACCCCAGCTCTCATGAAAATAGATATTCTAATACTTGTAATACTAAAACTGATTTACCCGTACACATTTCAAAAAACACTGTACATAATGATACATACCCCAGCTCTCATGAAAATAGATATTCTAATACTTGTAATACTAAAACTGATTTACCCGTACACATTTCAAAAAACACTGTACATAATGATACATACCCCAGCTCTCATGAAAATAGATATTCTAATACTTGTAATACTAAAACTGATTTACCCGTACACATTTCAAAAAACACTGTACATAATGATACATACCCCAGCTCTCATGAAAATAGATATTCTAATACTTGTAATACTAAAACTGATTTACCCGTACACATTTCAAAAAACACTGTACATAATGATACATACCCCAGCTCTCATGAAAATAGATATTCTAATACTTGTAATATTGTACTGTACCTGTGATCCAGTCTAAAATGAGGAAAGAATGTCAAGGAACAAAAGGTACTTTTACAACAAAATTATCTTCTGTCTCTCCTGTTACTAATTGTACACTAGAAAACATTTGTTATTTAGATGCTTTAAATAAAAGAATTTTATAAAATATTTAAGGGACCGAAAACACCAGAAAAATATATACTTTCAGTGGATGACTTTAAAAAAAAATTCAGTGATCTAAATAAGAGTGACCAAAATTATAATGTACCAGATTTTAATATAAACGAAGTAATTGACGAAATAAATAATAATGATATCATAAACGGAAAATTTAGCGAAGACGAAATTAAAGGGGCCATAAAGCAACTTAAAAATAACAAAGCGGGCGGCACCGACCAAGTAATTAATGAATATATTAAATCTACTGCTGACTTATTCATTCCAGTTTACGTTAAATTGTTTAATACAATACTAGATCATTCTGTTTTCCCAGACGAATGGCTTAAAGGTACAGTTATTCCAATCTATAAAAATAAAGGAGACCGTTCATTACCTGAAAATTATCGACCCATAACTTTACTCTGCTGTTGTTCTAAATTATTTACATTTATACTAAATAACCGCTTAAAAACATTTATTGAAGAAAATAATATTATGAGTGAAGCGCAGACACCTTTTCGAAAAGGATATTCAACAATAGACCATATATTCACATTACATACTTTGATAGATATTAAAAAAAAAAAAAAACGCAAATTATTCTGCACCTTTGTCGATTTCCAGAAAGCTTTTGATATGGTATCTCGTACACACTTATGGCATAAGCTACTGGATTATAGCATAGACGGTAAATTTTTAAAAATTATCTACCAAATGTATCAAGGCATAAAATCATTAATATATGCAAACAATCAGAAAATTTATCCCCAGTCTTATTTTCCTATATCTAAATGACCTAGAAAAATATTTAATAAATCTTGGGTGTAAAGGAGTTTCCCCCATCGATGAAAACCAACAAAACCCGCTCGACATCGGCATTCACTTACTTTGTTTACTTTACGCAGATGATACTGCTATATTAGCTACCAATGCCGCTGATTTACAACACACACTAAACGTATTCGATCAGTACTGTAACAAATGGAAACTAAAGATAAATATCTCAAAAACTAAAGTTTTAATTTTCAATGGAAATGCCAGAGATTATAAATATACTTTCAAAATTGGAAAACATGTTCTTGAAAATGTTAAGGAATTTAAATACCTTGGGGTCACTTTTAGCAAATTAAATAATTTCAAAACGACTAAGGCCCAATTAAAACAACAAGCAACTAAAGCTATGTATTTTGAATTGGCGAAATTTAAAGACAATAATCTATCGATTGAGTGTAAACTTAAAATGTTTGAATCAATGGTTCTCCCAAATACGGCTGCGAAGTTTGGGGATATGGAAAAAACGATATATGTGATTTTGTTCAAATAAAAAAATTCCGACACATCTTGCCAACAAAAAAATCCACCCCATTATTTATGTTATACGGAGAATTGGGGAAGGTACCCGTGGAATTAAATATTCAAAGAAGAATGGTTTGTTATTAGCCTCGCATTATTTCAGGGAAACAATCAAAACTATCATTCCTTAATGTTGACAGATCATGTCACAAATAGAATAAATTATAATTGGCTCACTAGTATTAAACTTATTTTGGAGCATTTAGGAATGAGCGATGTTTGGATATCAGATACTTTTCTATCGTTAACCTGGCTCTCACAACAAATTAAAGTTAGACAAAATGATCAATATTTACAAACATGGAATAATAGTATATCAATGTCATCAAGAGGCAAAACCTATCAACTTTTTAAAGAAGAACTTATTTTTGAAACATATTTAAATATAATTCCCGAAAGGTTGTGGAGATTAATTATAAAATTTAGAACGTCAAATCACTATTTACCTGTCGAAACTGGAAGGTGGAATAACATATTATTTGAAGACAGATTGTGTACTTTGTGTGATGAAAGTGACATCGGTGATGAATTCCATTATTTATTTGTATGTACATTTTTTCATAATTCCCGAATAATGTTTCTACATCCTTATTATTATACAAGACCAAACACCTACAAATTTAAAGAACTAACGAGCAGTAAGAAAATAAGTGTATTAAAGAAGTTGGCGAAATTTATAAATGTAATTTACCAGGTTTTTAAACGCCCTGGTAACTGAATAACTCATGTCACAAGCAAAACTGTTTCCTAGCTATATTACAATTATTATTGTTATTATTATTATTATTATTATTATTACTGAACCAGATACTACCATTACCACTACTATTACTACTATTATTATTATTATTATTATTATTATTATTATTATTACTGAACCAGATACTACCATTACCACTACTACTACTATTATTATTATTATTATTATTATTATTACTGAACCAGATACTATCATTACCACTACTACTACTACTACTATTATTATTATTATTATTATTATTATTATTACTGAACCAGATACTACCATTACCACTACTACTACTACTATTATTATTATTATTATTATTACTGAACCAGATACTACCATTACCACTACTACTACTACTACTATTATTATTATTATTATTATTATTATTATTATTATTATTATTATTATTATTACTGAACCAAATACTACCATTACCACTACTACTACTATTATTATTATTATTATTATTATTTGTTTTTATTATTACTGAACCAGATACTACCATTACCACTACTACTACTACTACTACTACTATTATTATTATTATTATTATTATTACTGAACCAGATACTACCATTACCACTACTACTACTACTACTATTATTATTATTATTATTATTATTATTACTGAACCAGATACTACCATTACCACTACTACTACTACTACTACTATTATTATTATTATTATTATTATTATTACTGAACCAGATACTACCATTACCACTACTACTACTACTACTATTATTATTATTATTATTATTATTATTACTGAACCAGATACTACCATTACCACTACTACTACTACTATTATTATTATTATTATTATTATTATTATTATTATTACTGAACCAAATACTACCATTACCACTACTACTACTACTATTATTATTATTATTATTATTATTACTGAACCAAATACTACCATTACCACTACTACTACTATTATTATTATTATTATTACTATTATTATTATTATTATTATTATTATTATTACTGAACCAAATACTACCATTACCACTACTACTACTACTACTACTATTATTATTATTATTATTATTATTATTATTATTATTATTATTATTATTACTGAACCAAATACTACCATTACCACTACTACTACTATTATTATTATTATTATTATTATTATTATTATTACTGAACCAAATACTACCATTACCACTACTACTACTACTACTATTATTATTATTATTATTATTATTACTGAACCAAATACTACCATTACCACTACTACTACTACTACTATTATTATTATTATTATTATTATTATTATTACTGAACCAAATACTACCATTACCACTACTACTACTATTATTATTATTATTATTATTATTATTATTATTATTATTACTGAACCAAATACTACCATTACCACTACTACTACTATTATTATTATTATTATTATTATTATTATTATTACTGAACCAAATACTACCATTACCACTACTACTACTACTACTACTATTATTATTATTATTATTATTATTACTGAACCAAATACTACCATTACCACTACTACTACTACTATTATTATTATTATTATTATTATTATTATTATTATTATTATTACTGAACCAAATACTACCATTACCACTACTACTACTACTACTACTATTATTATTATTATTATTATTATTATTATTACTGAACCAAATACTACCATTACCACTACTACTACTACTATTATTATTATTATTATTATTATTATTATTATTATTACTGAACCAGATACTACCATTACCACTACTACTACTATTATTATTATTATTATTATTATTATTATTATTACTGAACCAAATACTACCATTACCACTACTACTACTACTACTATTATTATTATTACTACTGAACCAAATACTACCATTACCACTACTACTACTATTACTATTATTATTATTATTATTATTACTGAACCAGATACTACCATTACCACTACTACTACTATTATTATTATTATTATTATTATTATTATTATTACTGAACCAAATACTACCATTACCACTACTACTACTACTACTATTATTATTATTACTACTGAACCAAATACTACCATTACCACTACTACTACTATTATTATTATTATTATTATTATTATTACTGAACCAAATACTACCATTACCACTACTACTACTACTACTATTATTATTATTACTACTGAACCAAATACTACCATTACCACTACTACTACTATTATTATTATTATTATTATTATTCTACGACTACTATTACTGCTAGCACAATTATTATTTTTATTACTATTATTATTATTATTAACTATTACTAATTATTATTATCACTAGTACTACTGTCAATTAATACCATGTATAGGTAAACACATGTACATTATGTAATACTATATGTTATTATTTCATCCTCCTGTAAACCATCTTGTCATGTTTATTATATATATATATTTATTATGTATGTTCCTCTAATGCCGTTGTGGAACGGCCTGAGTGAAATAAAGTTATTTTCTGTTATTGGATGTCAAACACTTGGTAATTTTGACATAAAGTCTTCGAGTATATGTGAAGGGGGAGGGTATTGGGGGTCGAAACACTTACCTGCCCAAGCTAAACAAAATAGAAATATATTTTCTGGGGGAGCATGACACCATATAAACTACGCTCAACACAGTCTGTAACCCCCAACCCCGCTAAAATCCCTGCACACGCGCCTTGGAAACCCGCTACATTGTTTATATACACCATCCCACAAACAGGATATCACATACCATGGCCTTTTATATATCAGTCATGGCGCATCGGCTGGAACGAGCCCGCCGATGGGGATCGATCCTAGACCGACCGCGCAATTACCCCCCCCCCCCCCCCCCCCCCCTTTAGGTCTAAGTAATGAACAGAAATAACAGAAGAGAACAGAACTTTATTTACTCTCATGGCCCCCATTCGGTGGCATCAGAGGAACATAAATAATAATAAACATACAAATTGTCAAGATGATTTCAGAAACATATATACCACGATACAAACAGACTAGCAGCTAAATATTAAAAACAGTTAAAATTACACTAAGTCAAGAAGCACAAAATTGTTTGTTAATAATTGATATAAACTTACAAAAAAATTTAAGAACACTAATACGTTTTGAGCTGAAGAGTTGCTGGAATTTGTATATATTTTGTCTATTTACATAGTATTTGTTAAGATATTTTAATCTTTCTTGTCTAAAGTGTTTGCATATAAATAGATAATGAAATTCATCTCCAACAATATTGCTATTACAAAGCGTACAGTTTCTATTTTCATATAAAATATTTGTTCACCTCCCCTTTTCAACTGGTAAAAAGTGATTTGAAATTCTAAATCGAAAAAATGTGTACATTGTTTTATGCATAATGTTAAAATATGATTCTAGTTCCAATTTAAAAAAAAAAAAATTCTATAAGTAGTTCCTTTGCTGGTCGTAAAGATGTCTTTTCTCCATGTTTGTAGATACTGATCAGACAGTCTTCTCTTCACAACTCTTTGTAACCACTCCACCGATTTAAATGACTTCTGGTCCCAAACGTTATTCAATCCAAGCTGGTAAAATTGATCTCTGATGTTAATTATCCATTTATAATGCGTATCGAATTGAATAAAATCGTAATACATTATTTGGTAAGCCTTTACAGATGGTTTTAGGCTTTTAGCCGTTAACAGTCGTGACCAAAAGCAAATTATTCTTAGATGTATTTTCAGAGACAGAGGTGTTCTTCCATATTCACCATATAACATATATATTGGAGTACTTTTCCTGACAGACGCTAAATATCGTAAGAATTGAATATGAATCTTTTCTATAATATTTATATTTTCAAATCCCCAAATTTCACAGCCATATAGTAATATAGTCTTGATGAATGATACGTAAATCGAATACACCGACTTCTTCCTCTCCCCCTAGCGCGTTACATAATTATTGACACGCCCTTACATGTAATGCGTATGCCAACCGATGGCTACTGTTAAAATGTCAAGGCAAATCCCCCACCGACCCCTGGAAAGATGTTGTACCATACCTCTTCATTTAAATGTTTTGGTTTTTTTTACCAATTTAAATGGGCTACCAAACTAAAGTGTATTGGACTATTTTAAAATAACACAAAACAAACCATAGTTTTAAGGGTGGCAAATAGTGTGTTACAGAATACAGAACTTTGTGGTGTTCCAATAAATGCGTCTTATACCAAACTTAAAGGGACAGACCCTAGTTTCAACCCGTGTAAATTAACACTAAGTTTACTTAATCTACAAACCTGTAACACATTTGGGTAAAGTTACAACTGAGTGAAACATTGGTCTGTGACTTTGAAAAGGTGAAATACTGTCTAAAAATAGACTAAAACTCGACTCCATAACTGTTACTTCTCAGACACACGTGCGTTTTCAAAAATATAAGAAATACATTTTGTGATATTAAAAACACCAGGGTGACCAAAAACACTTCGAATGTACGGAAATTGATAATATAAACAATAAAATCTAAGTAAAGTATGATTTAAGTTATCAAAAACGGTTATAATAGTCAAAAATATGTGTTAGTGTTTAAAAACTAGGGTATGTCCCTTTAAGGATGGCTTACAACTATGAACTCATCTTGTAATATTGATTTAAAAAATGCTTCCAGTGAAGCAGTAAATAGGTTATATGAGCAAATCAGCTTTTGCAAACAAATTTAGTTTCTGTTTTTTTCATTGTACGCAGTTGAATAGCTGTTTATATATATATATATATATATATATATATTTCTTTATGTTAAACCAAGGTGCATATATCTAGGTATTAATAATTATAATTCATGACACAAAATAGCACTAACGACCAATAGTTGCACCATTACTGAAGGAGTATGTGACACGCTAACTGAGCAGTCAGGTGCGCATTTATTATATACAGTTACAATCAAATGAGCCATAAATCCAAAAATTAATAAATATATATAATAAAAAATAAAGCAAAACAAACAATTAACAACAGCAACAGCAGCAGCAGCAGCAGCAGCAACAACAACAACAACATATACACACAAACCCAACAAAACCAGAAACCAAAACCAAAACCAAAAGCATAACCATAACAAAAAAACAAACAAAAAAAGTTGTGGTGCACTGATTGGACCCCCCCCCTACCCCCACCCACACATATACACACACACACACAGTCTTAAGCATATTTTGGCTGCGTGGTTGTTAAAAACAATAATCAAGTTTTACAAAGTCTCTTTTATTTTTTGGTTTTGTTTAAAATGTAATTACAAGTGCAAGAAGATTAAAATCCGACATCGGGCAGACCTCATCTGGTCGGCTGCATGGGCATTTTAATCATTATCATTTGCTGAATACCAGACGTCTTAAATGCAAGCGGGCAGGATGTAGCCATGTGGTAAAGCGCTCGCTCGATGCGCGGTCGGTCTGGGATCGATCCCCGTCGATGGGCCCATTGGGCTATTTCTCGTTCCAGTCAGTACACCACGACTGGTATATTAAAGACTGTGGTATGTACTACCTTGTCTGTGGGATGGTGCTTATAAAAGATCCTTTGCTACTAATCGAAAAAGAGTAGCCCATGAAGTGGCGACAGCGGGTTTCCTCTCTCAATATCTGTGTGGTCCTTAACCATATGTCTGACGCCATATAACCGTAAATAAAATGTGTTGAGTGCGTCGTTAAATAAACATTTCCTTTCTTCTTAAATGGAAATTGCGCAGTCTTTTTAAACGCATCTTGATCATTAGTCGTACGTTCTCGCGTGGTACTGATCACAGGCCGTCTGCAGAATTACGTCTTTATAATGCAACGTAATATGCGGTTTACCGCGGGGATTGATTACTCGAAATCATGAGCGGAAATATTAACCAGAAATCAGAAATCTGAGTTTGAGCGCGTAACAAGTAAGCTTCGTAGCCTACTCGGTGTAGCTAGCCACACCACTACTGCCGTTATAAAATCAATGTACGAACATCTGAGAAGAATCGGAGTCGGCGGTGTAGTATGGTGGGTAAGAAATCTTACTTAAGGCTGTAGGTATTGGGTTCGCATACCAGTACCGGCTCCCACTCAGAGCGAGTTTAACGCCTCAAGTGGCCACTACACCGATTTCACTTTCGCAAACCACTAACACATTGTCCTGGACAGATAGCTAGATAGCTAATATGTGTGCCCAGGACAGAGTGCTTGAACCTTAAATGGACAGAAGCACGACAATAAGCATAAATGAATGAATGAAATAATGAATGAATGCATGTATGAATGAATAAATAAATGAATGAATGAATGAATGAATGAATGAATGAATTTAAATGAATGAATGAATGAATGAACTTTTGAAAACAAGTTTCATTCTCAGTTATCAGACATCTTTGTTGAGCCGATGTAAAAAGAAGCACTTCCACCTTGTTTTGTTCTATATTTACGTTTCGATGGGGTGTGGTGACCTTACGCTTAGCTTTCGCTCGAAAATACGACCGTCGTGTAGATAGCCAGCCCATAGTCACTTCTACGTTAAGTGACAAGGATGGCGCCTTCCATTGCTGTTGAATTTATGAAATTTATCTTTGTACGCAATATTTAGCGTCAATATTGTGTGCCCGGTCGTCGATTGGTCCTGAGTGCCAAAATATCCTTGCGAAGTGTAATATGAAGAAAGTACAAATACGGCCAGGGGCGCTGCTGACTGTACGACCGGTACGGCCACTTTTCAAAGAGGTACGACCTCGCCGTACCACTTTGTGTGTGTATGTGTGGGTTACAACAGCTACAGCTACAGCCTCAAAAAGAATATGGATGCTGATTGTCACAGGTGAATTTGAGAGGAGAGTCTAGAAACCTCGAGCTGTATCACTATTTTTTACACTGTGCCGCGCCTGACGGCTGTCAGCAGTACAAATCAAAAGAGGAGAAACGGTCAGAACGGCTGGAATTAACTTTTCTTTGTACTATACACTTCTTCTTCTTCTTCTTCTTCGTCGTACGCTCAGACAGGGACCCCCAGTGGCTCGTCCAAAAGCTGCTGTATTCTGTAGATTCTCCAAGGGGCCAAAGAGTTTCTCCTTCAGGGGTTATGTACAATGTTTAACATATTAAATGATTGTAAAGTAGCGATACCAGGGCCCCAACCCTGGCACTACTATATTTGTTTTATGGGGTCAATAAACTTTAAAAAAAAACCCAACAAAAAACCCCCAACCCATATCTTTTCTTTGTTTCTGTTAATGTAAAATGGCGGCACTGTATTTTTGTTCGAGATAAGAGCGATGCAGGGCCGTAGCATTATAGAAATTTAAAAAAAAGGAGTTTTAGACTATTAACTACTCAGTTGTCCACCCCCCCCCCCCCCCCACCCCCCAAACAAAAAATCCTAGCTACGGCCCTGCCATGGTTAATAATGTATGAACATGGAGTATTAAATGGAGTACAGGTGTCTTTATAGATAAAACTAAAGCGTGTTCAAAAATAGAGAAAGGTTATATACAAAAACAAAATGGATATAGAATAATGATTAAATTAATGTAGTCAAAATGTAGTCAAAATTCAACCATCGAGGGTTAACATTAAATGTCAGGGACAAATTTACAAAAATAGGATCAATACATATCACCCCAGGGAAATACGAATTGGTCAATCCTGGTTGAACATTTTGGAAGCGTAGAACTGTATTTGGAAACCATTAATTAGTTAAAGTTCTAATAAAAATTATACCCAGTCGTTTTGTTTTGTTTTGTTTTGTTTTGTTTATTTGTTTTTACTTGTTTTTTTATAATTGTTATTGTTTGTTGTTTATTTTGTTTTTGCTTTTAACATTATTCATGAATATTTCTGGAAATTGTAGCAACTTATAACTATAGTAAAACAACAGATATATATATATATATATTTAATTGCCTTTATAGACGAGTAAGATCTTCTCTTTTTTTTTTTAAACTACCGTATAAACTGATAGCCCATTATGTACGCCGACGGGGATCGATCCTAGATCGACCGTACATTAGGCGGACGCTTTAACACCGGACAACGCCCCGCCCCCCGACGGAAAAAGATAATCGCTCTGTATAACTCGGTCATTTGGCCATCCTGGGAAGCCATGGATATGAATTGAGCAGACGTCTTGAAATCCTACAGAGATAGTTATTTGCCAGTTCTTGACCAGCTCTGCACCCTCACCAAATACCAGACAATCAGGATCCATATTCTCTTTGACGTTGTAGAGCTCTGTCAACGAGTATTGGGTTCTAAATAGGACACGCGTTGAATGCCAAACGCCATTGTTTCAAGGTCATCGCCACCAGCACGTTCTATTGGTTAAAAACAGAAAGAGGAACCGGTCTGCCTACAGTCACCATCTTAAGTAGACAGCGAGTCTTTTTGGAGAAACTTTTGACATTTAAGCCGATAAATGGCACCGTGTCACATGCAAAATAATTAGCCTTTTTTAAAGATAGGAAAAGAAAAAGTGTATAACGAGAAATAGTTGGTGTTATTTTAAACTCCGGGTAATTGGGGTTTAACAGACCTTATTGTTTGACTATGTCGACACTTGGCGGTCCTTTACACGCACGTTCGAGAGGGTGTTTTGTCATTTAATCCGATAAATGGCACCGTGTCACATGTGAAAATACTTAGTCTTTGTTTAAGATAGGAAAAGAAAAAGTGTATAAAGGTACATAGTTCGGCTCATTTTACACTACAGCTAACTGGAGTGTAACGTAACTTATTTCTGGCTATGTCAACACTTTTTCGAGAGAGAAAGAAACGAAACCTCTTGTCGCCTCACTAATGTATCCTACCGATAAAGCAGCAAAGGATATTTTGTGAAGTTAAAATTTTTGTTTTGTTTAACGACACCATTAGAGCACAGATGTCAAACATTTGGTAATAAAACTAGCTACATTTTTCCATTAGTAGCACGGGATCTTTTATATGCACCATTCCATAGACAGGATAAAATATACCACGGCCTTAGATATACCAGTCATAGTGCACTGAATAGAACGAGAAGTAGCCCAATGGGTCCACTGACGGGAATCAATCCCAAACCTACCGCGCATCAGGCGATCATTTTATCACTGGGCTACTGGACATATCACAACCTTAGTATAGGATATACCAATCGTGGGGCACTGGTTAGAATGAGGGAGGGGGGGTGGAAGGCGATCGATCCTGCGACCCACAGTAACACAGGCAAGCGTTCTAACACTGAGCTGTAGTCCTCTCCGAAAAGGAAAGGAATGTTTTTATAACAAAACACCAGCACTTGTTAATCTAAGGCTACTGGGTATCTAATTTTGTGGTACCCATACTATTTTACTGAAAAGGAAACACAAAACTTATATCTTTCGGACAGGACAGCACATACCACGACATTTAATGTATCCGTCCTGGAGCATTGGTTGAAACAGAAAACTCTAAATAGATATATTCACCGAGGTGGATGGATTAACCAAAGTTAACGTTTGTTTTGTTTAACGACACGACTAGAGTACATTGATTTATTAATTATCGGCTATTGGATGTGACACATTTGGTAATTCTGATATATAGTCCTAGAGAGGAAACCCGCTACCTTTTTTCGAATAAGGGATATTTTATATGCACTTTCTACCTTTTTGGATGAATTAACATATCACTATTCTATCATATTGTAATTGTAATAAAGGATCCATAATCTTTAAAGAAGAAACCCGCTCTTGCCACAAATGCTTCTTTTGATTAGTATCAATGGATATATTGCATGTGTTAGGAGCTTTAATATATACTCTGTCAAAAAAAAAAAACCCGCACAGGCGAAATATTCATGGAATTATCTTTTTAATACAAAAGGGCATAATTTCGTTATTTATGATCGTATCACAGTCAAATTTGACATGAGTATGTGACAATGTTCTTGCTATGGACTGACGGCAGTTTTCGTCACCAAACAGCCTCGCACGAGGGTGCTGAAATCAGTACCTTGTGTGACAATCAGCAGCAGCAATCACTGCGCGACATCTCCTTGGCATAGACTGAATGAGTCTCTGAATCCGGGTACGTGTACTCCTAGCCCATTCGTCCTGCAGTGCATGTGACAGTTACGGAAGCGTCTGAGGCTCCAGGTCAAGCTGGCGTACACGTCTGTCCAGTTCGTCCCATAGATGTTCAATGGGGTTGAGATCTGGCGATCTTGATGGCCAAGGCAGCACATTAATGTTCTCATTCTGTAGGAAATCCATTGTTACACGTGCCGTATGCGGCCTGGCATTGTCCTGCTGAAAGATTTCACTCTGTCGATCCAAAATGGGAAGCATGTGACGGCGAAGAATTTCATCCCGGTAGCGTACAGCTGTCAGATTGCCTTGCACGAACACAAGTTCACTTCTGCCGGTGTATGAGATGGCTCCCCACACCATGACACTCCCTCCACCGAATCTGTCAACTTAGGCGACGCAGTTGTTGGCAAAACGTTCATTGCGGCGTCTGTAAACACGTTGTCGTCCATCACGTCTGACTGAACTGAACTTTATTTACACCCAGGCCGTATTCTACGGCATATGAGGACATGTTTACATAGAACAATTAATACATTGTGACAAGATGGTGAAAGTACAATAACATACATAAATACAAAAACACACAGAAAATCAGCCAGAGGGTTTGAAAGTATCCATAACTAAGTTACAAAATATAGAAAGTTTTCTAAGGACACCAGCTTCTTTTGAGTTAAATAATTTATAAAATTTATATATATTTGGTTTTGATTGACAGAAAGCGGGTAAATAGCGATTTCTTTCATTCTTAAAAAACATGCATGTAAATATATAATGAAACTCATCTCCGATGTCGTAAGTTTTACATAATGGACATATTCGATTGTTTCGTGATACATTTTTCCATCTGCCAGTTTCAATAGGAAGATTATGAATTGAAAATCTGAATCGTAATAATGGACACCAGTGTTTTTTTCTCTATAAGTGTGTCTATATATGTCTCAAATGCAACAGTATGTTTTAATAATTTATAATTTGAAGCTTTAGATGAGTTATTAACGTGGGTGTACCATGATTGTAAGTATTGATCAGTAAGCCTTGTGGAAATAGATCTTTTCAACAAGGAACAACTAGTAATACCATTGCACTGTGAGGACCATATATATATATATAAAAACAACATCATCTAAAATTGATTTTACAAACATAATCCATTTGTGATTAAAAACATTATTGTTCACATCATTTAGTAATAATTTATAGACTGTTTTCCAGTGATTAATCGATACCAGAAAGAAATCATTCTTAATTTTACAGTGATATAAACTGGATAACGTCCAAGTTCTCCATATAGCATGTACAATGGTGTTGATTTCCTTACAGGTAATAACAATTTTAAAAACTGGTTACATAATTTTTCCATTAATGACAGAGTTTCAAAACCCCAAAGTTCGCTACCATATAAAAGGACTGGTAAAACCATGCAATCTAATAATTTTAGCTGACACTGTATGGAAATATTATAATATCTGCCTTGTCTTAGAACGAAGTACATAGCCTTTTGTGCCTGTGTATATAACATGTTTCTTGCCTTAGTAAATCTGTTTGATTTGTGGAATATAATACCAAGATATTTGTAACTTTCTACATTATCAAGCTTCGTATTTCCAAGATAAAATACTTTCTTACAATCTTTCTTATTGCCATTAAAAATTAAAACTTTTGTCTTCTTACAATTTACTGTTAGTTTCCATTTCGTGCAATAAGAATGAAAAACATTTAGTGATTTTTGCATATCTTGGTAATTATCTGCAAGGAGTACCGTGTCATCGGCATAAAGTAAAACAAAGAAAACAATTGACGTATATATTAAGGAATCACTGAACATTTCATTTATACCGATGCCATGGCAGTCATTCCTTTTAAATGTATCTTCTATATCGTTAAGAAACAAGGAGAATAGCAGGTGAGATAAATGTTCACCTTTTCTAACGCCAACACAGCAAGGAAAATAATATGTTAGTGAATTATGTGCGCTGACACAAGACTTAATGTTCTGATACATATTATAGATTACTTGAAAACAATGCCCATTTATACCATTTTGAATTAATTTACCCCAAAGTCCAATCCTCCAAACTGAATCAAATGCTTTACTAAAATCTATCAATGTACAAAAAAGTGTTTTCTTTTGTGCTTTCATCAGTTCGATCAGTCCATAGAGTGTGAAGATATGGTCATTTGTAGAATAGTCTTTCCTGAATCCTGCTTGAATTTCAGATAATATATTATTTGTTTCAATATACAGTTTTAGTTTATTATTCAACACAGCGGTAAAGAGTTTTCCAAGACAGCTAAGTAATGTAATAGGTCTATAATTTTCTGGATTATTTTTATCACCACTTTTATAAATTGGTTTGATTATACCAACTAACCATGAGTCAGGAAAAATACCGTTTTCAAATACTGAATTAAAAAGTTTTACATATATATGAATCATACAACCAATAGTTTGTTTAATATATTCATTAATTATTTTATCTAAACCCGAAGCTTTGTTATTTTTAAGATTTTTTTTACAGCAGTAAGTATTTCTTCCTGTGATATGGGGGAATTTAATGTACTGTTATTTTCCGACTCTGTTGTATATTCTGGTTCGGGAGTAGAGTCATCACTGCTGTTTACATCTTTAAAGTACTGATAAAGTGTTTCTAAAGGTGGTGAATTACAGTCATCTCTATTTTCCTTTAACAGTTTCCAAAAAGCCCGTGTGTCATATTGGTTAAGATCTGTAAGTTTCTGTTCAGTCTTCCAGTTGTGTCTTCTCAAGTGTTTCATTATTATATTCTTGTACTGTTTGCTGGCGTTTAGAAGTTTGTTCTCAATTGTTTTCTGTTTCTTGTAGGCTGTCCTGGCCTCCGTGTATTTCCTTCTAAATAGCCTGCATTGATTGCCGAACCACGCCTTGTTATTTCTGCGCTTGGATCTAGCATTACGTCGTGTATAGCCAAATGTATTAACTGCTGTGTCCACAAATAGTTTGCTAATATTGTCCACTGTGACGTTCAGCTGTTGTTTTGAAAACTGTTCACTCAGCTTATCTAGTTCCGAATTAATAGAGTTGAGAGCTTCTCTGTTTATATTTTCACTATATTTATCAGCCAGGTGTTTATTCCATGTTCGTGACTCTTAATTCATGTTCCTCGAAATCTTCTTCATCTTGTTGGTTCGTTGTTAAAACATTCAAGGAAATAAATAGCGGGCTATGAATGTCCGAAAATAAGGGTTCAAAATCAAGAACTTCAAATTTTGTAATTTTCTCCAATACACCTATCGAGGCTATGGCATAATCAACAACACTGGTTCCCTTACATGTAACTTTACCAATATTTTTATCCTCACAAACTCTTCCATTAACTATATACATGTTACTATTTTTGCAAAATTCAATTAGTTTATATCCATGACTATTTGGTCTTCCAATGTCCTGGTTGTTTCTTTCTTGGGAAATTCCTATATTTAATAAATTATTAGGCTCATTAATGAAATTAAATAACTCATTGGAAGGTTTTATCGTGTCCGTCGCTTCAATAGCATACATTACATAATCTGCGAGTAACTGTGTTCTGGCATTAACATCGCCAATGAGGAGAATATCGTTTCCAGGGGGCAAGTTATTGAATTCGTCTTGTAATGCATTAAAGGTATCATGGTTAAAATAAGGAGAACCTTCAGGCGATATATATACAACCCCTATGATAATATTAGAAATGTTTCTCGTTAAAACTGTATCTTTAACATCAAACCATATTACATACTCAGATGTATTTTGGTGAACATAAACTTGTGTAGTTAAGCTCGTTCTAACTGCTAAACATATACCACCAGATTTTACGGACGATTTTAGTTTTCTGTTATTTGTATATACTGTGTAACCTGGTATATCTATATTATCAATATCATCAAGTTTGGTTTCAACAAAACATAAAATATCATACTGGTTAATAAAATTTAAAAACTCTGGAATATTCAGTCTAGTTTTCAAGCCACAGACATTTAAATATACAATGTTTACATAGTCACAAATATTCACTCTGTTTGTATCACAGCGTTGGTGCGATCCTTCACTCGGTACCGTTTGGTCTTCGCCAGCGTCGTCCTCCGGCTGTCCTAGTTACGCTGTTCCCTCGGAGAGGAGTTGTTACGGAAGCGCTTGTTGGGGTTTTCGAGTGGGGGGCTGTGAGTGTTAGACGCGTTGTCTCCGTATCGTAGTTCACTATCTGAATACCACCGTCTGCCTTCGATAAAAAGTTTGTCAACCACTAGTGACGCACGAAGTCCTCGCCTTTTAGCTTCACTAAACTGTAGAAGGAAACGTGACTCGCCACTGAACCATACTCGCCGCCAGTTTCCCAACTTCCACCACTGTACATTCGTGCACCAGCGAACACGTAAATGTCGATGTTGACGTCGCAGGACGGGGCCACCATACGGTCTCCTAGCCCGTAAACCAGCTTCTCGAAGTCGGTTCCGAAGGGTTTATGCACACACCCTTCTCAAACCAGGTATGCGTCCAACAGTGTTCGTTGCTGAGGCAGTTCGGTGACGCAAGTGCAGAACCCGGATGTAGCGATCTTGTGCTGCAGTTGTTATACACACACACACACACACACACATGTATACACACACACACACACTGTTTTGTTTTGTTGATTTTGTTTTGTTTTGTTTTATGGTTCTTCTTTTTTTAACATCCTGGATGGCACACACCGCAGTATATGATCTATCAGTTGTAGAGATTTCAAATAAACGTCACAATGTCAAAGACGACTTCTCTGACAACACGCGATGAAGCTGGACGTATGTTCATGTGATCTCGACTTGCCCCCCCCCCCTCACTCCCCCCACACACATCTGGGGGGGGGGGGGGCTGCTTGTTAGAGTACCGCGTCGCATACACCGGGTCACGGGCAACTGTGACTTTGGTGTATGGCGACGCGGTCACTCAGAAGAAGAAGCGAAGAGGAACGAGAAGGAAGAAACATGCGCCAGGGGCGGCACAGGGGAGACAAAGTTGGCGGTTCAACCGCCAGCGGCGGTTCTGTCTGTGTTGACGCCCCCACCCCCACGACCCGACAAGCAAGCTGTTTCAACGCAGACTGACCAGCTCGACGAGTCGACGCCAGTGTTGGACACCGCCATGTGCGAGACTCCACGGCCGGAGTCTTCCGTTCCAACCCCTCCGCTTGTGTCCGCGTCGAGATCCCCACCCCCGGGGGACTCCGCAGCGACCAAGCCGGACGTTGGTGTTGCGAAACGGCCAGCCAAGGCCCGGCCTTCCGCCTCCGCCCGAGGCAGGGACTTCGCCGCCTGGAGTCTCGCAGTGTCGAAGATAAAGGGCCAGTACTCGAAGTACTTAGTCGGGGACACACCATACACGGCCTCACTGCCGGGAGGCGTCATCGAAGGATCCTTCAAGCGCTTTACAGACGGCACTGAGGTCGGGATCCACGACATGGAGCTAGGGGACGGGACGTTTGGACTTGTGGTGACGTCGCGCCGGGATGGACTCTACAGACAAAGAGTTCTCTTCGGAGAAATGGACAACAACACCGTCCATAGAGTCCTGAAGATCATCGCCGGCGCCCATTACGTCCAGCTAGCCAAGACCTTGCTAGCCCATCGGTGGAGGAAACTGGTGCCGCAGTTCAATGCGAAGCACTTCATCTTGTCCCCGTAGTCGCCAACCGTTCCAAGGGTTTAGTCGGACTTTAAAAAAATTGGCCGGCATTCAAAATTTTATTTCATTTTATTTTATTTTATTTATTTATTTTTTTGTAAACAGTCCGACGCACTTTATTTTGGTAGCCCGTCTAAAATGCTCAAAACACCTTAAAACCCTATCGATCGAGCACTCTAATTTTATTCTTTGGACTTAATTTTTTGTCCAAACATGAGTAGTATGAAATTAGCTCATTTTGGCTTTAGGTCTTTGACCTAACTACTAAATTCGTATTCCAAATTCCGCCCACCTTAAATTCCCCCTCCCCCCCCCCGGCCTGTCGAAATTACTTTCTTTTTTAAAAATATTATTGAATAGTCCGATCCTCTCTACTTTCTCTTATTTATTTTTGGACTGCCCTTCTAAAATGCTCCAAATTTTATAAATATTCGGCCGAGCAGTCAATATTTTTTTTTTTTGCTTCTAATTTTTTTTTTTTTTTTTAAATTCTATTAACTTTTTTTACTAATTGCTATTTTCAAAATTCTGTCCATTTTTAACTTTATCCCCCACCCCCCTCCCATCCCTAGTCAGGCCACCAGTCTTATCGGTGGTCGGACTATGGATGGGCGTGTTCGAAACCCTAGTGGTATATGGGCACGTTAAACTAGTTATCTATCTATGTCAAAGATGAAGCCATTCCGATTTTAAAGACGAAAGTTTGCTGAAGCACCTCAGTTATTCGTACGAGACGCCCGAAACACTACAAATTAATTCTCGAGACAGTCTGAAAACAAATGAAAGGTGAAGTCTGTCATCAAAGACGACGAAATTTCAAAGAGAAAGAAAGAAAGAAGTGTTTTATTTAATAACGCACTCAATACATTATTTTTGTCTACGATTAATATGGCGTCAGACATTGAAGGAAATTAGAAGCAAACAAACGGACGAAGAAACGAATGAATCAAACCAAATGAACCAATTAGTGAATGAACGATTAAAAGAAAAAGATATAATAAATGAAAGAAAGAAAAAAGGATTAGGGGAATCAAGGGTATCAGCGAGTGAGTGAACTATGTATGTATCCTATAGCCGATAATAAATCAATGTGCTCTAGTGATGTCGTTAAATCAAAAGAAACTTTCACTTTGTTGTTTTGTTTAACGACACCACAAGAGCGCATTGATTTATTAATCATGGGCTTATTTGATGTATAATATTTGGTTATTTTGACACAGTCTTAGAGAGGAAACCCGCTTTTATATGCACCATCCCACATTTCATTTCAACTTATTTTCGTACTTATATCCAATTAAGGTTCAAGCACGCTGTCCTGGGCACACACCTCAGCTATCGGGCTGTCTGTCCAGGACAGTGGTTAGTTGTTAGTTGGTTAGTGGTTAGTGAGATAGAAGAGGGTGTAGTTGCCTTACACCTACCCATTGAGCCCTTAAGAACTCGCACTGGGTCGGAACCGTGTACCTACCAGTTTGTAGTCCGATGGTTTAACCATTGCGCCACCGAGGCCAGTACCATCCCACAGACAGGATGGCAGATACCACGGCCTTTGTTGTCGTAACAGACGTCCCACTTATATCAGGCATGTTTTCCTGAACGCGCGAGTAACCGATAGCAGGAACAAATTACAAATCATCGAAGCTTCAATTTCCCTCCTTGTGTCAAGGGGAATCAAGACAACAAAACAGCCAATCACAACACGATATTGTGAACAAAACAGCCAATCACAACACGTTATTGCTAACAAAACAATCATTCACGAGGGTTATTTTTGGCAATTTTGAGTCTAGACGACCTAATGTGATTCTTCTAACCATTTTTCTGCTTTCAAGGTTAAACAAGATGACGACATAATTGGGTGCAATGATAGTCATGTTTGCGGTACCTAGTGTTGCGGGGGTGGGGGTGGGGATGGAAATTGTCTCGACCGAACACTTTAAAAGATGTCCTTTTAGTTCAGAGGTGTCAGTTTTAGTCGTAAACTGTTTGATCCGTTTGAGTGTAACAAAACGGCACTCTCGCCTTATGACAAAGTATAACTCGCGACACGACAACTGGGCATACATTTCTATAGTCCGTCCCAGCCTCCATAAAAAATGAATTTTGTAATTTCAGTTTGATTTGACGTAAAAAGAAAAGTAAAAGTGTTTCGGAAATAACAACCAAAACCTATTTGTGTGTGCAATTAAATAATTTGCTTAGAAATATATAACTTGTAGTACAAATGCCATAGTAAGAAAACGGCGCTTCCTGTGGAAAGGACTATAGCTAAACTGCATTCCATGCAACTATATTATGACTAAAACTTAAACGGTTTCAAAACTAACAAAAAGCAGACATTTTATATTTAATTTCGGTGTAGATATTTAGAAAATTAAACCTTTGTAGTAGAACGAATATCCTCGACCTATCGAAAACCGTCCCATAAGCAATTTGTCCCGGGTCGGGCCCCTGGCTGTCCAGAGACAGGACCCAGGACAGACATGCTCGAAACCTTCATGGTAAATGAGCATGACAAAATAATCCGCTCATATATCACGAAGGTTGGTTGGCTAGTTCTCCAAAAAAGAAAGAAAAAAGCTACTACGCATGTTCATTGTAGTCATCTTATGCATTTAACGACCTTATTTAGTTAGTTTATCCATTGTAGTGTCAACTAGCAACAAAGCATGATATCAGACAAGTTCGAAAAATCATTTTCACCAGACATGTTGTATTAACCATATGTCGGACATCAAATAGTTGTAGTTTAAAATGCATTTAGTGATCTTTAAACAAATTTATTACCCATATGGGCTCAAATATACGGGGTAATATTTGTTCGATCTCTGCACAGTGTGCAGATTGCTTCTACAGTCACTGATTGGCTGGCTTTAAAAAGACAAGATTTGATTGGCAATTACATACTGCCGGGACTACTTTTTGTTCATTCATGATTCCATTCACCGGTCAAACTATTACTACGAACTTCAAATATTTTTTTACGATACGAACATTTACGGAATTAAAAATCAAAATATATGTACAAATGTTTAAAAAAAAAAAAAAGGTATTATTTTGACTGGTTTTTTAAAAAACTATTCTTTGGTGGATACTGTTGGGTGTGCACCGGTAACGGCGCGTATGAATATATTGTTATGGCTGGTAGAGCTTGTTAGTTGTTACAGCAGCGAGAACGTAAATATAGTTTTAAAATTGTTAAAGATTGACAATGGGTAATAAAGAGAATAACCAACTCACTACAAGGAATTACGGATTATCTGTCCCTCGTGAATTAATGCTGTAAAACCCTCGCCAGAGGCTCGGGTTTACAACATTAATTCACTCGGGACAGATAATCCGTAATTCCTCGTAGCTCGTTAGTTATTCTCTAAATACCTATCGTTCTTATGATTTTGTAGTCATTTGACGGCCTTGGCTAAACTTTCACCTAACATGTTGAATTAGCCATCCCCAAAGTCAGCCAACGAACGTTTGCGAACTATTTGATCCCCGATGTGGCCATTTGGTTTACCGTGAAGCGCATAAACCAGTCTTGCGGACGTTTTTCGATTCGGTCTGGCTAACTCGGTCGATATGTCAGTGACCAAATAGCTGTACTGTAAACTGTACTGAATTGTCGTTAAAGGGACATTCCTGAGTTTGCTGCACGTTTTAAGATGTTATCGACTAACAAAGACCTTTTAACGATTGTAATTAAATATCAAATATATTTGTTTGCATAAACTATTAGCGGCTGTATATTAAACGTGTTTCTGATCGTTCTAATATTTGTACTAGGTTACATTTCGTTTTATTTCCAAAAATTTGGAAATATTAAGACGTCCAGAAACACATTGAATATATACACATTGATATTCTAAGCCAGAACATTTATTTAATATGTAAGTTTAATCGTAGAAATATTGTATGAGTCTCAAACATCTTACAATGCAGCAAACTCGGGAATGTCCCTTTAAACAAAACATTCCTTTCTTTCTTTCGACGGACTTGTGTTAATATTAACCTGACACTGTGGGAGGGGACGGTGGGTGGTGGGGTGGGGTAGAGGGAGAGTGACTCCTCAGTGAAGAAAAGAATCCGGACGACTTCTTCCACTCTTCCACTAGGCTCGGCAGTAATGTGAAAATTAAAAGACATTTCATTATCCTGCTCACTTCCGATTAATGATAATTGCACAAGGGATCAATGTTTATATGATAACAAAATAACTAATCTCAAGATGTTAGCGTCAGTCAGGCGAAGGCTGATTCAACAGTATGTCCGATGCTGCTCTTGACCAATCGAATAACAGGTTACAAACCACGGCAAGACGTGATTCATTGCTCGTCTGAATTCATTAACTATCTCTGTTAATATTCAATTTCTTTATTCGCTGAGACCAGATACATGGTACATGATGTAAAATATAATACAATTATGCGTTGTGAGCAAGTAGTACTGGATTATTGTTTTCACTTGGAGAACATTATGAAAGAATTATATATTATATGTACATGTATATACATGTGAATTCACACAATTTCACGCATTCTTTTAAAGCTTTGTCTTATATATTTACAAAATATTATTAATAAATCCTTATTGTTAAACACTATTTTTATTACGCTAGGATTTCTTCAATAGTAGCTAGGTAAATATCGTTTTCTAAGATCATTTAGTGTGTTACATTCAGACATGTAATGGAATTCGTCGCCAATACTACCATGGTTATTGCATAATCTTTCATATCTTGGTATATTTGGCCATCTTCATATTTCAATTGGTAGTCTATGATTATACAGTCTAAATCTAGTAAATATAATTCTTTGTTTGCAAGAAAGAATATTAAAATATGTCTCATATACGTTTCATGACAACTGTACCACTCTGGTATATACACAATACAATAACATCGTTCAATCTTTGTTTAAAAGCCACTTTCTATTTATATTACTTTCAAACTGCTAAGACCAGCTAAATCTAAAATGTTATTTACAATACAAATCCATTTAGATCTAAATGTATCATTTTTATACAGGCTGAACAAAAACGTGTGTACTTTACTATCAATTTTCTTTTCCAGTAACTAATAATTCTACTATATAGTTTCTAGGTATCATGGAAACCTCCCAAGTTCACCATATATCACAAAATTTGGGGTACTGTTTTTAATACATAGAATCCGTTTGAAAAATGTCAAATGAACTTATTCAGTGTCTTCTAGCTTTTCAAAACCCCAAACTTCACAACGATATAGTACAATTTGTAATACCAGACAGTCAAATAAAGTTCAACTGTACGATGGTTGAATGAAAAGGTTTGAGCCTAACTATGCTGCACTTTTGGAATGAGTTTCTTTACTAGTTATTTTTCAACGTAGTCTCCTTGACGGTCGACATATTTCTGCCAGCGGTGCTGCAGCGCCTGGATCACTATTTTGTAAAAGGTTTCCTCTTGCTCCTCAAAGAAGTCTTGAACAGCGGTTTTGACCTCATCATCAGCATGAAAATGCTTGCCAGCTAAGTGTTTCGTCCTGTTTGGGAAGAGATAAAGTCCGAGGGTGCCAGATCAGGGGAGTATGGCGGATGCTGAGTGAGTCCGAAGCCAGAGTTTTGGACAGTAGCCATTGCAATGACGGACTTGTGAGAAGGGGCGTTATCCTGGTGGAACAAGACACCCTTTGTCAACTTCCCCGGTCGTTTCTTCTTGATAGCTTCACGCAGCTGCCTTAGCAAGTTGGCATAGTACATCCAATTGATGGTCTGGCCCTTTGGAAGGTAGTCCACAAACACAACCCCCTTGGCATCCCAAAAACCTGAGGCCATCACTTTTCAGCAGATGAAACGACCTTTGCTTTCTTCGGAGGAGGTTACGCCGGGTGTTTCCACTGCATGGACTGTTTCTTGGTCTCTGGCTCAAAGTGATGGACCCAACACTCATCCTCAGTCAAATAAGTCCAATGAAATCAGCCGGATCTGCTTTATAAAGCGCTTAATTTTCCATAGACATGGTAAGTCTAGTGCGCTTTTGATCAGGGTTCAAAAAGCGTGGTACCCATCGAGCAGAAACCGTTGACATTCCAAGTTCTTTGGTTAGAATGTTCTCTACTCGCCAATGGCAGCAGCTATGAATGAATAGTCAATAGTCTATCATCCATCATCATTTGGTGCACATGATTAATGTATTCCTGTGTGGAGGCAGTTGAAGGCCTGCCAGAACTTGGTCCATCTTCAACGCTTTTTCTCCACCTCTGGAATTCCGCTGCCAGCCTTTTCACAGTGGCAAATGGGGGAGCTCTTAATGTACCGACCATATCGGCATGGATTTGCGTAGGAGATAAACGTTTGAAATTCAGATACTTTATGACGGCCCGGTACTCAGTTTTCTCCATTTTCACGAAAAGTTGATACCTCTGAACTTCAAAGTACTGCTGTAGTCACCAAATATGTTGTGAACTTCAAACAAAATAGCTAGTTAGTCATCAGAAAAGCTTATTTATATGCCTTCCGAGTTTCATCGCTCTAGCAGCAGATATACACAGCTATCAACTACTTCAGTAGCTTCATCGCACAAAACAAATGTGGGTATTCTATTAATTTTCGTTTACAAAATACCATTATCTTGCTCTTGGAGGTATTTACACATAGTTTCCATTCCTTACGGTATAAACTAAAAACATCTAGTGATCGCTGAAGAGAATCAGCATTTACAGTGTCTATTCTATAAAATACTGTTCTAAATCATTGAGATAAATTGCAAATAAGAAAGGTGATAATTTTTCTCCCTGTCTAACTCCAGTGTCATTAACAAATATACATGATTTTTACCCCAGACTACATATTGTATATAATTCTAAACCATTTCCCACGAATGCCACTATTTACTACTTTCTGCCATCTCCAGACAGTATCAAAAGCTTTTTTTTTAAATCAATAAAAACACAATACATTTTCCCCCCTTTAAACAGTAAATATTCTAGCAAACTACTCAAAACAAATACATTGTTTGATGTACTATATCCTGTCCTGAATCCTGTTTGTGCTTCAGTTATCATCACAGAACAGTCAGCATAAAACATCAGTTTTTTTATTTAATACAGCTATAAAGAGTTTTCCAAAGGAAGCTTAGCAGGGTAATGCCCCCATTATAATTGTCACGATTTCTCTTATCGCCTTTATTCTTGTAAACGGGCTTAATGATTCCCGTAACCCACACTTCTGGTATAACACCACTATCAAATACTAAATTAAATAACATTTAATGTTCAACTAATATAATTTAGACATAATTATCCTCGAAAGCTAGATATAATTTAGGTGCAATTAGCATCAGTATGACTGAATAAATGAAATAATTAATGAATGTTTAACGACGTCGCAGCACAAATACAGATCGGAAGAAGAAGTTTGTTTTATTTAACGACGCCACTAGAGCACATTGATTTTTTTATCTTATCATCGGCTATTGGACGTCAAACATATGGTCATTCTGACACTGTTTTTTAGAGGAAACCCGCTGTCGCCACATAGGCTACTCTTTTACGACAGGCAGCAAGGGATCTTTTATTTGCGCTTCCCACAGGCAGGATAGCACAAACCATGGCCTTTATTGAACCACTTATGCAAGTGGTTTTACACCTACCCATTGAGCCTTGCGGAGCACACACTCAGGGTTTGGAGTCGGTATCTGGATTAAAAATCCCATGCCTCGACTGGGATCCGAACCCCGTACCTACCAGCCTGTAGACTGATGACCTAACCACGACGCCACCGAGGCCGGTTAAATACAGATCGGTGTAAAAAAAGAAGTAAATATATGTATATAAATACGATTCACCCCAAAACTATCACACACAAGTGTATTTATAAATATGTATAGAAATCAAAACCTTTTAGCCACGGCATTTATTTTGCCGTAAAACGTTCACTGTTCTTAGTGAACCATTTATTTTTGTAAGACTGACAGATTAAACTCCTCTCTTACCGCAAAACTGCCGTGGAAAATACCGTAGAGACTAATTTTCTTCTGCAATTTTTTTGTTGTTGCCGTGGCCATTTTCTTAATTGCCAGTGATGGGTCTAGAAATTGGCTCTAAAGCTGCTAATTACCGGGTTCGTATCCAGTGGGTTCTAACAGCTCATTGGGAAGGTGTAAAGATGCAAAACTGACTTCTCTCATTAACAACTAATCATTAATACTAATGAACCCATCCTAGGCAGAAAGTCCAAAATAGCGTGTTGGAACCTTACTTGAATACAAGTACGAAAATATTAAAATAAACGTTATTTGGGTCAGCTACGACTATAGTAACCAGGCTCAATGATGCTGTAATTAGTCCCTCGGGTCTAACGTTAAAGCAGTTTTCTGAGGAAACACGCTACATTATTATTTTCCACTAGAAGAAAGCTATCCTTTATATGCATTTTCCTACAGACAGGAGAACACATACCAGAGCCTTTAATTTTCCAAACTTGAGGAACTGGTTGGGACTTGAGAAAAAAAACCCCAGTAGGTCCGCCGAGGTGGTTCGATCCTACGACGAAAACACACCAGGCGAGCATTCTATCGACTGAGCTACATCAATGACGCCTAGACTGACGAGAATACGCTTTCCGGGCTACGCCTGTAGAATATTAAAGCGCTTAGTCTGTGGAGAAGTATAATCCAATAAACCGGATATAGCTACCTTATGATTTGCAGCAATCACGGAGTCAGACTATCCCCTTGACACCCAGGTTGTAGGCGGAGGAGAGAAACCTGTTCGGAATACTCGACATATCGCTGGCGTTGTGTGCAATGACATTGTCAGACACCACGTAGCAGAATAATATTAATAAACACCAATTGTGTCAAACCCTTCCGACATTTGAAGTAACTGCTTAATACTACAGGCCATCCGGTTTTTGCTAAATGTTTGTAAACTATTTTCCCGAAGTGGTCATTTGGGTCAAAAAAGGAACGGACACGAATGTTATATTCTATTTCTTACATAGCGCTTATAGTTAACTTGTGCGCCACAGACAAGTCAATTCCAGGTTAACACCGAGTGGTCGATTCGACCGTGTGGGTTTTTTTCCCATTGGATGGTATGGCATTGGTGACCTGGTCATCACCTAGGAGCACCCAGTCGTAAGTCTTTAAAAAATGTTAACGCACGTATATGTGTTAGCAAGTATGTGTTATCAAAAGTAACGAATGATGTTCTCACCAACGGGTGTGTAAGAAAAACATAATTCCACCTTGCGAGACAAAACAATATTTGTAAGAGCACGAGAAAATATTGGTACTCACAAATAACATTTTGTCTTATGGGTTGGAATTGCTTTATATCTATACCTAACAACGGTGATATATTCTATTAGGTAGTACTAAACCAAATAACTTCCGGCTGGGTCATAGTTCGAGGTGCACCGAACTTTTGATAGAAAAGTTAACACCACAAGTCCTGTGATTGGTGAGAAATGTGAGTGTGTTGGTTATATAAAAAATCGTTTTATCTGGGCAAAAAGATGTATGCAATTTTATTTCATCTAGTACCACTGTGACGGAACATGCTCTTAATTTTGTTTTCGCCTGTGGCGATATTAATTGTGTTAGAGGGCCGTGTGCAGTTCCAATATGCACTTAGCTCAGGTGGGCAACTTGTTACGTAATACCTCTGCGAGTGCGGTTTTTACAACTGTGATTTGGGCGACTAGGCGTCATTGAGTCTGGCGATCTAAGAGAAAGATATGCCGTCTTGGTCGCTGTGGAAATTCACTTGATAGGGGGAGGACCGCGTTGTGCCCCCAGGCGATATTCGATTTTATAATAAATAGCTAGGGTTTTAGAGATATCGGGGAGAAACATTGGAAGTATCCAGGGGAACGGACGTCGTCCACTGAACGATCTATATTAGTTCAGACGGGACTTTGGTAAATATATTATTTCTGCTCTGTTGTATAACCTTGATGTGATTGATGTGACTTTTAATATTTTAATACTGTATTATACCAATATTATATAGACGGTGCTGCCGGTCATCTGACACAGTAATCTGTAGGCTCACTGTTCTATATATATATATATATATATATATATATATAACGCTTAACCAATCATCCTAGAGGACCTAGGTAAACTGTAGGTTATTGTCTTTATTGTGATAGGTACCAGTATTAAGTCTGTATTACAAGGTTATTGAATGAGTAGTAAGGGTTAATTAAAAATTAACCAGTTAGGAACAGAGTTGTAATTCCTTTATTAATTAATTTCTCCTGGAAGCGTTTCTCAATTATCACACGTTATTGAACGAGTAGTAAGGGTTAATTAAAAATTAACCAGTTAGGAATAGAGTTGTAATTCCTTTATTAATTAAGTTCCCCTGGAAGCGTTTCTCAATTATCACACGTTATTGAACGAGTAGTAAGGGTTAATTAAAAATTAACCAGTTAGGAATAGAGTTGTAATTCCTTTATTAATTAAGTTCTCCTGGAAGCGTTTCTCAATTATCACACGTGTGGGTGTTGTGTCACGGTGAAGTGATTAGCATATTGTGTAAACTAGACACCTAGAGATTAACTAATTAAGTGATCAGTTCTGGGTTGTTATTATTTGTTGTTGTTAATTAACTACTGCGGCAGTACATTTGTCAGCGTAGGTTAATACAGATTCCAAAGTGTATTGTGTTTTTGTTGTTTTCTAGTGAACTAAACGTGCTATATTATATATACTTTATATAAGATCTTATCTCTGATCATACCTAGACGAGCCAGCGGGTATAACTGCCTGTTACAGAGAGATCTAATAGATATACGGTTAGGAGAGATATTTGGACAATCGTGTTTCATTCAGTTACGGGTATTATAAGATCCCCGTGACAACCACTGTATCAAGTAGCCTTGTGCTTGAAACATGTATGGGGTACCTGTGAAAAAACGTATTTAAATTGTGTGCGGAACTAAGGTAGTCATAGATGCTACTCGTTATCTCTGAAATGAGCAGCTTACCCCCCCCCCCCCCCCCCCGCCATTTTATTCTGATTCACTTTAATGATGAGGGGTGGTAGTATTTTTATCTGTGTTGTTTCTGTCGACTGATACACTGCGGATAAGAGGTTTAGCCACATATGTTACTATTGTAGTCTATGAGATTTGATTTGATAGTATACACCCTATTATGCTGACAGTTATTGAAGGATAACATTCAGGGTTTTTTTCTCCAATGACGTCGTCCATTCAGAATATAGCAAATCTTATAAGCGCGGTTGTAGTTATATACGACATGGATACTGGTCAGCAAGTCCATTGTTTAAAGGTTGCAAACCTCTATTAATTTTTGCATGCGTTTCAAATCATTTCTATGTCAGAATAAATTCTGTGAAAACCAATTATGGGTGCAATTGTTAGCAAAAGGTAAATGCCTTTAAAACATCAATATACAATTACCACAAAGTTTTGAATAGAATTATCTGCCCTCGCGCCAGAGTACAGCCTCATGTTGCTGTAACGTAAGTAGCGGCATACATTGAAACTTGATTTCAGTACACTCAAGATAACAACAGGAGCGCTTGCACGAATACTAGTATACACACTCATAATTGAAAATAGCTATATACACATGCACGGTTGTTATTATTCCCCTCTCAAATTCCTCCATTCAGTAATGGGTCATCTCTAATTACATAGTTAATGAACGAGGATATGCTTGCCATCATCATATTTCATCAACATTTCCCCCACGAGTAAAGGGACGTCATTACCTATTGAGCAAACATGACACTTGAAATTGTTTGGTTAAGGTCTGGTTAAGGTAATTAGTGTTTGAAAGACTGGAGCTAAAACGTAATTAATCTTCATACTGTTCACACGTGCGTACTGACCCACGAGTAACGTGGGTGTCCGCGTGAAGGTCAGATGTGAGGGGTTTGTTTTCATTTTATTTCCACTTATTTTCGTGCTTATATCCAATTAAGGTTCAAGCACGCTGTCCTGGGCACACACCTCAGCTATCTGGGCTGTCTGTCCAAGGACAGTGGGTTAGTTGTTAGTTGGTTAGTGGTTAGTGAGAGAGAAGAGGGTGTAAGTGGCCTTACACCTACCCAATGAGCCCTTAAAAACTCGCTCTGGGTTGGAGCCGATACCGGGCTGCGAACCCTGTATCTACCAGCCTATAGTCCGATGATTTAACAACTGCGCCACCGAGGCCGGTGTCTTGTTTGCGGTTTTCTTCCGACACATCGCGTGGTGTTATTAATGTTAGTATCCAGGTAACGCTTTCCTTTAAAGTGGCAGTCTCTCCTCGAAATTTTATAACACCATTAATTTATTATTAACATTGCCGGCCTCTGTGGTGTAGTGGTTAAACCAACGGACTTATGACTGGAGGGTATTGAGTTCGCCTACCTGTACAGGCTCCAACCCAGAGCGAGCTTTAACTTTTCAACGGGTAGGTATAAGGTCACTACACACTAGCAACTAACCACCAACCTACTGGCCTGGACAGACATCCCCGATAGCTGAGGTCTGTACCCAGGACAGCGTGCCTGAACGTTAATTCAACATAAACACTAAAATATTTAAAATTAATAAAACGAATTCAGAGTAACTATGTGTCTTTGAACTGTTGACGATAGCAGTTTACGGTTGGAGAATTTTTTTTTTTTTAAAGTATGAGAATCGGTGAGTCGATCCTTGGACCCAAGCGCCTCATACGAGTACTCTCTCATCCGGGCACGCAGAGAGCAGATAACCTAAATCGAAGAATGGCGCGTCAAAGGAACCAACGTAACCCTGATGATCTGATATCGGTACAGTTGATCATAAAACATTTGATGATGGAACCGGCCTCGGTGGCGTAGGGGTTAGGCCATCGGTATATAGGCTGGTAGGTACTGAATTCGGATCCCAGTCGAAGCATGGGATTTTTAATCCAGATACTGACTCCAAACTCTGAGTGAGTGCTCCGCAAGTCTCAATGGGTCGGTGTAAACCACTTGCACCGACCAGTGATCCATAACTGGTTCAACAAAGACCATGGTTTGTGCTATCCTGCCTGTGGGAAGCGCAAATAAAAAATCCCTTGCTGCTAATCGGAAAGACTGGTCCATGTAGTGGCGACAGCGGGTTTCCTTTCAAACTCTGTGTGGTCCTTAACCATATGTCTGACGCCATATAACCGTACATAAAATGTGCTGAGTACGTCGTTAAATAAAACATTTCTTTCTTTCTTCAACGTTGCAAGGCGTAGCTTGGCTGCAGTTTAAGCTGGTTGGTGACAGACTATATCCAGGTTATGAAGTTAAATTGTCTAAGGGACGAGATGGAAATGACACCACCAAAAGGGCCGTAGCTAGGAATTTTTTTTATTTTTTTTGGGGGGGGGGGGGGGCAATTGAGTCTAAACTCCTTAAATGGTTAGGAAGAGAATTTTCTTTAAGTTTCTATATTATGCTTTCCGGATTCCCCCCCCCCCCCCCCTCCTCGCTAGCTACGGCCCTGACCACCTGACCAACCAACCCCACTTACACCCCCTGAATCCGCCTATGGTACAATAATTGTCCAATGTTGCTTGTTGCAAACCTCGATTATTTGTTGTCGTGCATCTGCAGAGCCAGCGTAGTGTGGCATAGAGCGTAAAAATCGGTCGGAAAGTGATCAGAACATGCATCCTAGCCACGTCACGCCTCGCTTATGTCATAGTCTGTCACTGCCAATGTATATACATAGGAACCGATTACTGGCGACATACGCGCCGCTACTGCTACGTGTCGCTGACGTGATGGTCTTTCACCGGCATAAGACACACTCGTTAAATACAAACCGAACATTTCGTGGAGTATTCTGCATTCTACGCTGTCAGACGAAGAAAACGAACTATTTACCAGCCTCGTTGTATGAAGATGCTAGGTGAAAACTAACCTGATCGGTGGAACGCTTGCCTATGCTGCTCGGATCTGAGGATCGAAGAAAGGAAGAAAGTTTTTTTTGTTTAACGACACCACTAGAGCACATTATAAAAATAAAAAAATTAATCATCGCCTATTGGATGTCAAACATATGGTCTTTTTGACACAGTCATAGAGAGGAAACCCTCTACATTTTCCCATTAGTAGCAAGGGATCTTTTATATGTACCATTCCACAGACAATATAGCACATACCACGGCCTTTGATATACCAGTCGTGGTTCACTGGCTGGAACGAGAAATAGCCCAATGGGCCCACCGACGGGGATCGATCCCAAACCGACCGCGCATCAAGCGTGCGCTTTATTACTGGGCTACGTCCCGCCCCCTCGAAGAAAGAAGCATTTTAATTACGGCTATATAGCGTCGGTCATATGGTTAC
Source organism: Gigantopelta aegis (assembly GCF_016097555.1). Lineage (NCBI taxonomy): Eukaryota > Metazoa > Mollusca > Gastropoda > Neomphalida > Peltospiridae > Gigantopelta > Gigantopelta aegis. The sequence goes on from NC_054712.1 coordinate 28,673,111, forward strand.
GAACCACACAGATAATGAAATCAGAAACCTGCTGCCGCCTCGCCATGCGCTACTCTTTTGGATCAGTAGCAAGGGATCTTTTATATGCATCATCCCACAGACAGGATAGCACATGCCACAGACTTTGTTTGCTTCTGTTGTTAAGATGTTTCAGACTGAAAGTGTATTGTATTTAATATGTGACTTTAGTCGCTAAAAAGACCTATGTCAGACGGAATCATCTTAAAATGGCTGCACATTGAGGACGGTCCATTTAAGTCGTGATTCAGATTAAGTGGATTCTTGTTTGAGTTTTTGCAGCTAATGAATTGTTTAAGTTTCAGTAGCTATTGAATGGTTTAAGTTTCAAGAGATAACGAATGGTTTAAGTTTCAGAAACTAATAAATGATTTAAGTTTCAGGAGCTAACGAATGGTTTAAGTTTCAGAAGCTAAAGAATGGTTTAAGTTTCAGGAGCTAATGAATAGTTTAAGTTTCAGCAGTTAGTGGGTGGTTTAAGTTTCAGCAGCTAATGAATGGTTTAAGTTTCAGTAGCTAATGAATGGTTTAAGTTTCACCAGCTAATGAATGCTTTAAATTTCACCAGCTAACGAATGATTTACGTTTCAGCAGCTAACGAATGGTTTAAGTTTCAGCAGCTAACTAATTGTTTAAGTTTCAGGAGCTAATGAATGGTTTAAGTTTCAGAAGCTTATGCATGGGAAGGATTGCAGACGACTAATACAGAGCAAGGAACACACCACATATACTGAGCACCTAAAGAAGTTCGAATATAATATTCTAGCTGTAAAAATAAATTTTGTTTTAAGAAGGCATTAACACTTATTAAGATTGAGAAGAATTACAAGTTGATATATATTTATCCTTACACGAGAATTGAGCGTTTGTAATAAAGTAAACATATTATAATTACAAACTGACCACATCCTATATTTACGCTTCTCTTGGTGTTTAGTGTAGAGCAGGGTGCACATATACTACATTATCTCCATATGGCCACAGACCACAATTAATTTCACTATATGTTTCTATATAGCCTTAGTGGCTATAACATTTTTTTATTAATATCAGCAGGCCCATGGATTTTTGTATGTATCTTTGCCTGCCTGGGGGACAAATACCCTAAAAAGGACAACCCTTGTTGTCCAGCTCTTTCTCCCAGCATACTGGTTTAAACAAACACACCCTCTAAACCTGGCCGGAGTACACCCATTTTACACAAAAAGCACTACTTTTGCATGGGCCGGAATTACAACAAACAAGTCTTCAATGTCAACAAGTTACACATGTTTACAAACTACATGCTCTCCCCTGTCACTTCAGTCAAATAATTGCCACTTCATAGCTGTCTGCCATGAAATAATCACAGTCAAACAGAAGACTACTTGCGCGGACAAATTTCCGGACAACCAAATGGGAAGATAACTGTAATCTGAGGCCATATCAATGAAAAGAACTATTTCCCAGCCGGACTATACTAAGCTTCTGTATACAACAAAGAGCATGCATAACAATTGCAATGTGGTTTTACAAAAACAGGACATTCAACTGAAGCGTGAGGTGTGTTCAGAAGGGCGAGCGTTCGCGAACAATTCTACTGAACTCCATGCTATCTTATCCCTCCTATCAATGCATTTAGTCTTAGGGGCAATAAAAACATTCTAGCGAAGGACCACGAGTGTTCGGCCTCCCAAATATGAACTTCAAGGGTGTCTACCACCATATCAAATCACATAGACGACAATAGTAAATAATGACAATAGTGTCTAATAAAGTTTGTTTTGTTTAACGACACAGCTAGAACACATTGATTTATCAATCATCGGCTATTAAATGTCAAACATATAAGTTTGACGTATAGCCTTAGAGAGGAAACCCGCTAAAACAAATTTATTAGTAGCAAGGGATTTTTTATATGTACCTTCCCGCAGACAAGTTAGCACATACCACGGCCTTTGATATACCAGTCGTGGTGCACTGGCTGGAAAAAGACATCGCCTGATGGGCCCACCAACGGGGATCGATCCAAGACCGACCGCGCATCAAGCGAGCGTTTAATACTGCCACACGCAGTGTTTCAATCAACATTTACACACGATATAAATACTACTATCCTTCACCCTTAAAAGGACATTCCTGAATTTGTTGCACTGTAAGATGTTTCCGACTAATAAAATACTTCTACGATTAAACTTACATATTAAATATATTTTCTTGTTTAGAATATCTGTGTCTCTATATTCAATGTGTTTCTGGTCGTCTTAATATTTGTAAGAAGCCCAAACAGGATTTTGTCTTCAAATAATTTCGTACGTACGAATTTTTTTTTTTAGGAAATAAGATGAAATTTAACCTACCGGTAGTACAAATATTAGAACGATCAGAAACACGTTTAATATACAGACACTAATATTTTATACAGAAAAATATATTTGATATGTAATTACAATCGTTAAAAAGTTTCTGTTAGTCGATAACATCTTAAAAAGTGCAGCAAACTCAGGAATGTCCCTTTAAAGTAACTCAGAAAACAAATTGGGGTTAAGATGCTCCGTATAGACATAACGCAGGCACGTGTGCAGTAGTTTAGTAGGGTGGGGTCTAGTCTGCAGCGAACGAAGTTTATAGGGGAGGGGTGTGTGTGTGTCAAGAAATGATTTCCTGGAAAATATATTAAACAGTTCTTAAGCAAGGAGAAAAAGAAAAAGTTGTTTTATTTAATGACACCACTGGAGCACATTAATTAATTCATCATCAGCTATTGGATGTCAAACATTTGGTATTTCTGACTCGTAGTCATCAAAGGAAACCCGCTACATTTTTTTCCAATGCAGCAAGGGATCTTTTATATGCTCTTTCCCACAGACAGGAAAGCACATACCATGGCCTTTGTCCAGTTGTGGTGAACTGGTTGGAACGAGAAATTTTTTTAAGCAGGGAGAGTTTCAACCCTCAAAACCCACCCCTACATCCTATGTTTAGTAGCACCCCGCTCATATTTGAAGCACAATAGTACAACAAGTGCCGTCACATTTATCACCGGTAACCCAGTGATGCGCGGTCTGTCTGGGATCGATCCCCGTCGCTGGGCCCATTGAGCTATTTCTCGTTACAGCCAAAGCACAACGACTGGTATATCAAAGGCTGGTAGGTGCTATCCTGTTTTTTTAATATGGTGCATATAAAAAATTCCTTTTTACTAATGGGGAAACCAAATGTAGCGGGTTTCCTCTTTAAGACTATATACCAAATGTCTGACATCCAATAGCAGGTGACTAATAAATCAATTTGCTCTAGTGGTGTCGTTAAACGAAACAAACTTTAACTTTTATTTATCATCAGCGGCAGGACTGATAGCATTAACTGTGGAATGAAAAGTTGGGTGCAATTTGAACTTTGACCTGCCGAGATTCCATCTGATGTACTGCTACCTGTAGTGGCAGCCAAACGGCGAACGATCTCTGACCTGTGAAATGCAGAGCTAAAACATCGTTAGGTTTATTTCGAGTGCAACTCAAATGCACGGCTTTGAATGACAAGATAACGTAAAGTGAGATAGTTGTAGCTACGTTGCTGTCATCAAAGCGAACGGACTGCATTTATTAATCTTCAGTCGATAATTATTTTAAAGATTTCATTCCCTGCTGTTCTAGTGCTTTGGTGGAAACAGCTGGCGGGATATAGAAGCCGACCTGTCAAGGCCTATCTAAACGATATCTTTGGAGATCTGGTTTAGCGAATGAGTTTAGTAGATGGGTCAATGTTTTATTTAAATTAAATTAGGTCCGTACCTAGCGAAGAGGATACGGAAGAGTTGCCCTAATATATTATAGGAAATGTTGTTTTAGTTTAGCGAAATATGGCACGTGTTTTTATGATAATGCATACTTGCGTGTACTGGGACCCGTTCCACGAAGCGATATTAGCCCTAAGATTACCGTAACTGCACAGCTAACATATGCACTTAAGGTGATCTTAGCGCTAAGATTGCTTTGTGGAATGGGGCCCAGGCTCCGTATTCATAAACATACTTAAGTCAATGTATGATACCTAAATACATACTTAAAGTACATAGATAAGTATCATACATTCACTTAAGTACGTTTATGAATATGGAGCCAGAATTTCACAGAACGATCCACGTTTAGAATGTATGAACAGAAAATAGACTTACAGCACTTTGGATACTGAATAAATGTACAATTTCTATGTTTGACATAATCAAAACAATCATGTTATAACAATAATTTGCATAAGAACCAGACAATACTGACAATACATCAGCCCCAAGTTCAGCCAGCTAACGTTTAGCTAACGTCCAACCAATTCCCTACGAGTTTGTTACATCACTGTGATGCAGGGCTGACGAACATTTTCACCATGTTTTTTTTATGAGAGTGTATTTGTATGACACTCAGTAGGCGACTTTCCTTTGTGCTGGGGTGTCGATAAACATCCAAGTAATTCCATGACGACTGACGTTACATTTTTAGCCAGTATTTTAATTTCAAATATGTGTATTTTCGTCACTATTACATTCAAGTATTGCTTGCTGTTACATTCCTGTCAGATGAACACAAACTACTTAATTAGGTTACTAACATAAAAAAGTTATAGCCTTTGGTGATAATTTAATCGATCGCGACAGACGTTAAAAAAAGGTTACATTTTTGTAATGTCTGCCATAATTAATAAAATGACCACCAAAGACCACTTACGATAGCTTGATGGATTTTGTATTGCATCATTACGTAACCTATGGTCTTCAGATATAAACCTAACAACAAGACATGCTTGGATACAAACGTAACCAAAATACAGGTATTATAAATTCAAAACTGCTTGAGAATGACGTCAGTCATAGTGGAACTGCCCTTCCAGTCATTCACCCAATCCAACAAAACAACAACAACAAGAGGAAAACATGCATGTAATATGGTAGGGTTCGGGGAAATAAAGAGGGGCTCGGGGAAATAAAGAGGGGCTCGGGGAAATAAAGAGGGGCGCAGAAAAATAAAGGAGGACGGAAACTTGCAAGAGCAGAGCGGGCCGCCCCGCTTAAAGGGACATTCCCGAGTTAGCTGCGATTTTAAAGATGTTATCGACTAACAGACTTTTTAACGATTGTAATTACATACCAAATATATTTTCGTGTATATTAAACGTGTTTCTCATCGTTCTAATAGTTGTACTAGCGCAAATTTCATTTTATTTCTTAAAATATATTTTTTCGTACGTACGAAATTATTTAAAGAAAAAATCCAGTTTGGGCTTCTTACAAATATTTAGACGACCAGAAACACATTGAATATACAGACACTGATATTCTAAACAAGAAAATATATTTAATATGTAAATTTAATCGTAGAAGTATTTTATTAGTCGGAAACATTTTATAATGCAGCAAACTCAGGAATGTCCCTTTTAAATGGAGCAGAGAGAACACCGCGTATTATTTCTATAATACATGTTTGTGGATAGTATTACCGTAGCGACAATCAATAGACTTTCAATCTAACGATTGAATCACTCTGTTACCTGATAATGTACGTATTGTTTTATTATCTTAAAGGTGTGATGCTGTGTCAAATTGCCTGCAAAAGCGTTCTGGTTTTTTCTTTCTGTCTTTCCGTGATTATTTTTCAATCCATGATTAATGTGATGTTTTGTGCCAATGCTGAATCAAACGTCTCTCGGTCATGCAATGCCTGACTTAGCAGTCGCGATCAGAGAATAACCAACATTGTTTGCCAGTTTATTTACGCTGACATGTACCACTACTGTTCGCAACCGTCTCATTTAATTCAAACGGAATTGATTTATTATATATCTTTTCTTTTTTTCAATTTTATTTTACAGGTGTGTTATATTTGGACGTGTTTATGTGCTCAACACTAAAACACTGTTCAACCCTAACGCACTACCTCAAGGCTAGAAATTCATTTTGTGGAATGGGAAACGATCTCCGTGTTTTGACGTTTACTCTGGAAACAGATGCTGAACACTGAAAAGCATAATCTAGACACGCTTATGCTGATATAAAGGGGGGCCGGGACGGTGCCCAGTGGTAAAGTGCTCGTTTGATGCGCGGTCGATCTAGGATCGATCCCCGTCGGTGGGCCAATTTGGGCTATTTCTCGCTCCAGCCAGTATACCACGACTGGTATATCAAAGGCTGTGGTATGTGCTATCCTGTCTGTGAAATGGTGCATATATTGCTGCTAATGGAAAATTGTAGCTGATTTCATTTGTAAATTACCAAATGTTTGACATCGAATAGCTGATGATTAATAAATCAATGTGATCTAGTGGTATTGTTAAACAAAAACAAAAACACAAACAAAAAACTTTACTCTAATCTTGTGTAAATATAAACCAATAATCTTCTTTCATTTTACGATATCTAATGTAAAATTGGTTACCCTTTTGTCGACATAGTGCCCGAAACCTTGGTGGTATAGGGGCATGTAAAAAGATGTTGTACCCACCCACACTACAGATATCGTTCATACGGACCTATACAATGCTTTGGAATGGAAATTAAAACAAAGGCTGCATGTTAAGTTGGTTATCGGTGTGTTTTGAGTGTCAGCTGTCTCATGCTCTCCGTCAGTTTGGAACCTTGTATCTCACACGGATGTTTTCCGTTCCAATCAGTGCACCATGATCGATTAATAATGTATGTGGGGAAATATTATGTATAAGATCCTAATGGAGAAACTGGGTAAGAGCTGAGGTGTCATTAAATGACGTCATATTAGATGTTCTAGAAAAGCATTAACTGATTAAGTATTTCTAAGTTTTTCTGTATATACACACATATTAGACCCTTTTCAGACAATTCCATATTCAATAGGGTTGGGGGTGGGGTTTGTGTGGGGTTTTTTGGAGGGGGAGGGGCACTCGGTATAACAATGATAAATCAGATTCGTGAACAATGAACTCATTGGCGTCCTTTGGAATCCGCGTCAGACCAATTCCACTAATGTTCTGTGTACAGCGTCCATCAATTATCGTGATCAGGATACTAATACACAAAATGGCGCTTACTTTACGACGGCCATGTTATGTGACGCTTTGTCTTCGGTCACAGTGAATACAAGCTGATCGTACAGGGCTGCCAAACCGGTTCCAATACATCCTTGTAATAACAGAGCAGACGACAATAATAACACGGGTGTCCTCGCATGACGTGCGGTCTCGTGCGGTTCGAGGGTTTCTCCCCGCGATAATGTCACGTATTAGCAAACTGAGTCGCCTCTCAAAGTAATTCATTTGATCTTCTCTTACGTTTTGAACATTCGTTAACATGATCTCCAGCTTAATTCACTGAATTTCAGACTGACAGACAGACAGACAGACAGAGAGACAGAAAGACAAATTCTTTATTTACGTCTCACCTTGTATACCAGAGGCGATCGATCCATGGGGGACACGTCCCCACGAAATATATTCATACAGACAGACAGAGAGACAGAAAGACAAATTCTTTATTTACGTCTCACCTTGTATACCAGAGGCGATCGATCCATGGGGGACCCGTCCCCACGAAATATATTTATACAGACAGACAGAGAGACAGAAAGACAAATTCTTTATTTACGTCTCACCTTGTATACCAGAGGCGATCGATCCATGGGGGACCCGTCCCCACGAAATATATTCAAGTGCCTATTTGTTTCTGTTTCTGTTTTTTGTTTTTTAACAAAATCATTGGGTTGCCCTTTTTTTACTTTGGTCCATATCACCTTTTCCCCATAATATACCACCACCATCCCTTCCCTCTCCCCCACCACGCTCCGCCCACCGCCCAAAAAACAACAACAACAAACATTTGCTTGACCCACAACTGCGTACAAATTAAAAACATCCACATCTGTGGACAAATTAAAAACATCCACAACTGTGGACAAATTAAAAACATCCACATCTGTGGACAAATTAAAAACATCCACAATTGCGTACAAATTAAAAACATCCACATCTGTGGACAAATTAAAAACATCCACAACAGCGGACAAATTAAAAACATCCACAACAGCGGACAAATTAAAAACATCCACACCTGCACACAAATTATAAACGGTGTTCAACAACAACAACAACAACAACAACAATATAATAATACAGCAATCTATAGAAGTACATGAGCCACTCCTATGGAATTAAAAAAAGGGTATCAGAAATAGTTTTAAAGTTTCGTATTTGCAAGAAATAAAATTAAAACCATTAATTGTGTACATGTCCATACATATAACAATATTTGGCATCGTAATAAAATATGATGGAAATCTTTGGCTGTAATTTTAACAATATTAGAATGGCTTAAAAGTAATTACACATTTATCTAAAGAGTTATTAAACTGTTCTACAGTTGCTTGTCCTTTTTTTCTTTTCTTTCAAAAAAAATATGTGCTCTAATATCTCTGTCCCGGGTTAGGCCATTGGCTATTCAGAGACCGGAACCCGGGACAGACATGCTCGAAACTCTAGTGGTATATGAGCATGTAAATACATATTGGCTTGGCTTGGCTCTAATATCACCATAAAAAAGACAGTGAATAAGAACATGTTCTTCAGATTCTACATAATTAAGACAATTAAAACAGCTTTTTGTGTGTGAATCTCCAAATGTTCATATCTACCTCACAGGTGCATCACCACTACTAAACATTAATAGCGCACGTAGCCCAGTGGCAAAACGCTAGCCCGATGCACGTTCGGTCTGGGATCGATCCCCGTCGGTAGGCCCATTGGGTCATTTCTCATTCTAGCCAGTGAACAACAACTGATATACCAAATGTCGTGGTATGTGCTATGCTGTCTGTGGGATGGTGCATACAAAAGATCCTTGCTACTAATGGGAAAATGTAGTGGTTTTCCTCTCTAAGGCCGTCCCACATTAGCCAGCGCGTCAGCAGCGCGTCGGCAGCGCGTCGGCAGCAAAAAATAACTTCCAATGAATTGCCATATACATACCCCAACTAGCGCAGCGCGTCAACAGCGCGTCAACGTCGGATTTTTTTTCGATCGTTCCAAAAGCGATTTTTGCTGCTTGCTGCTCTGACGCGCAAAGAAACCCTCAGTTTATGATGTAATAATGTTGTAATATTTTTGGTCTTCCACCAAAAAAGGAAAGCCCACAGTATTGACGAATATCTTTATTTTACTGAAAAACAATGCCAAAACAAAATATTAACGAAGAAAGGTTGATCATAGAGGTGCAGAAACACCCATGCATATACGACATCGATTAGTTACAAAGACACGGACATGGCAGCCAATGCTGGTCAACGATGGCGTGTACCCAAAACTTCCTCTTGCGTTTTTTTATCAAGTAATCTTCTACACAAATACATTAAAACCAATTTACTCGAAATTATCTTGAATTTAACCATGTTTTCAAATCAAATCCGTTTTTCTTTTCAGCTTTTTTTCTCTCTTTTATTTCTGTTTGACATGCTTGCGTATATGTGGGCATTATTGACGCTTCACTGCTGACGCGCTGGCGACGCGCTGCGCTAGTGTGGGACGGCCCTTACCAAATGATTGACATCCCATAGCTATTGATTAATAAATCAATGTGCTCTAGTGGTGTCGTTAAACAAAACAAACTTTAACTTTACATTATGATTTTATGACCTTTGTTCTAATTATTGTTGTGATATTTGTGTTTAAGACCTGTGCACGGGGCGGATAGGGAGGATTTGTTCAGTTTAACGACACCCCAGCACATTTTATTCTTCGTTTATTTGTTATCTAACTAGGTCGAGAAAGTGAGAGAGAGAGAGAGAGAGAGAGAGAGAGAGAGAGAGAGAGAGAGAGAGAGAGAGAGAGAGAGAGAGAGAGAGAGAGAGAGAGAGAGAGACGTCCGCATCCGTGTCCGTGAGAAATCGCTACATAGGGAAGACGTTGCGAAGCATCCATTGATCCGCTCCGTGTCCGTGAGAAATCGCTACATAGGGAAGACGTTGCGAAACATCCATTGATCCGCTCCGTGTCGGTGAGAAATCGCTACATAGGGAAGACGTGCATCTATTGATCCGCTCCGTGTCCGTGAGAAATCGCTACATAGGGAAGACGTTGCGCAGCATCCACTGATCCGCTCCGTGTCCGTGAGAAATCGCTACATAGGGAAGACGTTGCGAAGCATCCATTGATCCGCTCCGTGACAGTATCCGCTCCGTGACAGTATCCGCGTCCGCGAGGAATCGTTCTGTGAGCGAGTTTTCAATGGCACGGATGCGTTATCTTGAAGTTTGGCATAACCTCGATGACATCAATGACAGTAGGACATTGTTTTTTGTTTTTCAATCCACGTATTTTCGGATATTCAATTCACGCATACACGGACACGGACACAGACGCGGACACGGATTACGGATCACGGATCACGTATCACGTATGGATGCATGGCTAGCTTAGCGCTTGCTATGCTACGTTTGCGTGAAAAGGGAACCGATGATTTGACATATAACACTATAATGAATAAAGTTATAACATATTAAAACATATTCCTGGGATTTAAACACATACGAACTCAAAAAACATTGTTTAACTAAAACTATCTATGTAAATAAAAAAATTAGTTAACAGGTTGCCCTCAAATTATATAGATTATTCTAACCCTATGCAAAAGCTGGCTAATTCAGTCCAGTGGGCAAGAAAATGACGTCATTATATTAAAAGGGACGCCATGACGTAAAATGGTCCATGAAAAGCAAAAGGAAAAAACTTATTTATGTGTATTTTTAATGAAATAAGTTGTATTGTTTGTAATTACAAGAATTGTTTATCATTTTTGGTGTGGATTTATCGATGTATAACCGTCAGAAATTTAATATAAAATCGCTTCGCTACGCATCACTATTTTATACAATTTGTGACCGTTATAGATATCGATAAAAATCACACACAAAAATTGGCAAACAATTCTTATATAGCGTGCACACATACCAGGTAACGTGTTTTCAAGTTTTCGCTTCGTGCTGATTAATGGGCAAGGAAACACGGACAGCAGAGTCAGAAAACAAAATAATTACACACTCTGGACCACAGGCGTGCAGTAACATGGTACAAGCCATTGAGCTGACAGAAACACAAAACAGATTGGTGCTGTTGATAATCAATGACTATTAGATTAGAACTGAGAGGTATCATGAACGGGGTTATAGCCCTATTTCGTGAGAGTTTACGGCCTATTTCACAGAACTCTTTTAAGCTTATAAGGTGTAGACCATCAAATCAAATCCCATAGACAACAATGGTAATATGTGTGGCTGAAACTCATACCTGCAGCGTACGAATCGAAATATATACAACGGATATAAATATTACCACCCCTAACCCTTAAAGTAAATCAGAAAAAAATTGGGGGTCAAGCTGATCATTTCAGAGAACGGGTAACGTCTATGACTACCCTAGTACCGCACAGAATGTGAGTACCTTTTTTTACAGGTACCCTATACATGTTTCAAGCACAAAGCTACTTGACACATTGGTACTAGATGAAATAAAATGCATTATATCCACCACACATATCTACATTTGATTCGTAAATAATTAATTGACATGTAAATAAACATGCTACTGCGACACTACACTACAGAACTGACATATGTATTCATAATGATAAACCAAAAAACGCTCAACAGAGCAACGTTACATTAAAAACTGTCCAGCGTTCTGAAAATAAACAAAAAGTGTCAGGTACTAGCTTATTTAATGTAAGGATATTCCTTTTGAAAACACACGGCACCATATATTCATACGCCATTTCAATATCGAGTAATGACTGGCTGGAATTAAAGTTGCGCATGCAGTTTACAAAGACACGTTGTATTAAGCTTGAGTTTATATGATAAAGAGATTATTACCCTAATCGTTTTGGGTATCGTCAATATCATATATTAGGAATAAAATTAATACAATTTTTGACGATATATACAGAGAGAGAGAGGAGAGAGAGAGAGAGAGAGAGAGAGAGAGAGAGAGAGAGAGAGAGAGAGAGAGAGAGAGAGAGAGAGAGAGAGAGAGAGAGAGAGAGAGAGAGCAAACTGAAGAAGGAAGATATTACACAAATATACAGGAATCAAAATATACTCTTCAAAAGAAGAACCGCAAAACCACATTGTCGTAACATTTGGAGAATTGATTTAATTATTGAATGGTGAGTCCGATAATTACCAAATGTTGCAGGATTGTTCACATTTCACTCTAGTCCATTGTAAGTGATAGGACACACCACCAAGGTCAAGGTCATCTGGAGTCAATACCGGGTGTGGCCTCCGCGTGTGTTGACAACTGCCTGGCACCGCCTGCCCATTGAAGCAACCAGAGTACGGATGACGTCCCGGGTGATGGTGGCCCACTCGGCCTGCAAGGCTGCTGCCAGCTCGGGCAGGGTCTGGGGCTGTGGTTGTCGCTGTCGGAGGCGTCGGTCCAACTCGTCCCATAGATTCTCAATTGGGTTCAAATCCGGTGATATCGATGGCCAAGGAAGGACATTAATGTTGTTGTTCTGTAGGAAAGCCGTTGTGAGACGTGCTGTGTGAGGCCTGGCGTTGTCATGTTGGAACACTGCGTTGGCGTTGGCCATAACTGGAACGATGTGTGGCCGGAGGATCTGGTCAATGTAGCCCTGTGCATTCAGGTTGCCCTGCACGTGGACCAGGTCAGTTCTGCCAGTGTGTGAGATGGCTGCCCACACCATGACACTACCCCCACCGAATCTGTCCACTTCCTGCACGCAGTTTGCCGCATAACGTTCACCACGACGCCTATACACGCGACATCTTCCATCATGACGTCGGAGCAGAAATCGGGACTCGTCACTGAACCACACCTGTCTCCATCGCAGTTGAGGCCATTGTCGATGAATCTGGCACCACTGCAGTCGGAGTCGACGGTGTTGTGGTGTTAAGATGACACCTCGAACTGGACGTCTGGCACGAATTCCTACCTCACGTAGGCGGTTCCGTACGGTCTGGTCGGATATCCTGCGCAAACCTGGTATTGCT